>NW_027466560.1:135000-242500 GCF_050575085.1 Anarhichas minor | reverse complement strand
TTTGGACAAGACACAACACAGTACATAATACCCTCTTCCATACAACGGAACGGGTTCGTAGCAGTGACACTGCAGGATCAGTAACGGTCTCCGTTACACCTTTAGGGTCCTTTAAGGTGCCGTTCACCGACTGACTAACAGGGAGAGACCTGTCCTCAGACACTACTTCCTTCACATCTGGGTAGCTCTGAGTCAGATCAGACAGTCAGATATGGGGGCATCTACAACTTCAGGGGCAGGGAACACTTTACCTCGCGTTATATCGTTTCCCATGATGAAATCCACACCATCGACAGGAAAACATGAGCCGACGGCCACTGGGAAGAAACCACTAATAAGTTTGGTCTGCACATAAACACGGTGGAGAGGTGCGGGAACGAAACCCATTTCAATATCTCTCACCACAGCACTCACATCACAGGCAGACTTGGCACTAAAGGGCAGAGCACTAGAGAGGACGAAGGACTGCGAGCCACCGTCACTGGTCCTCTGCATCTCCTGTGAGCGACACAAATCCTTTCAAGGTGGCACTTTTGGACCCGACCGAGAAACATTACCACGTTACTCATATGTTTCACCACTTTTCTGAGAATACTCACACTGTTGAGAATCTCGCCTCGAAAACACGTTCTATGCGTGAGAGCAAATTCATCCGCCAGAGTAGCGGCCTGCTGCAGGGTGCTCGCTTTTTGTTAATTTAAATAAACCACAGTACGCTCAGTACACAATTTTAAATTATTCTAAAATCATGAGTTCACACACCGAGGCTAGATCTTCAGCCTTACTTGCTTTACACCAACGATCAAAAACAATCCTTTCTTTGACAAATTTCCCCTTGGGGATCAATATAGTACATTTCTATTCTATTCTATCTCGAGCAAAGTCAACGAAAGTCTGGTTGTATCGTAAGGCTTCGAATACGCTGTCTGTAAGCCTCTGGCACCAACTCATACGCTCGCAGAATGGCACCTTTAACCTTCTCTATCTTCCACAGAAAGTGAAGAGCAAGCTTCCTGAGCTTTACCGACCAACTTACACTGCAGAAGTATGGCCCACACGTCTTCTGGTCAATGCAAAGCAGCAGCGATGCGCTCAAACGCACAGAAATTCGACTCTACCTCAGACTCACAGAACACAGGGACCAAAGAACTGTTCTTCCCGACATCAAATGCAGCAGTAGAACCTGCCGTTACCTGTGTACCTGCAGAGGGGCGAACAGAACCCGGATGCAGCTCTAACTCACGCATCCTAAAAGCGGTCTCTGCCTCCAACTTAAGAAACTCTAACTCCCTCCGGAGCTCAAACTCTCGCTCTTCCTTTTCTAACTGAAGGCGAGCATCAAACCTAGAACCAGGAGACTTATAGTAACTCATTAATTAATAATATTAACTCAAAAGACCACAATAGTATACACCCTAATGGGTCAGGCTAACAAGCAACAGCTTGAACAGAGGTGATCCACATACACACAAAGCTGCTACTTGGCCCACGGGCGGCCTGTCGGTCTGGATCTCCCAGCCTCTTATCCACCCTGTCACTCATCCGCAATTGAGAACAGCCGTGTTCACTCACACGCTGCAGCTGGCAGGCCTGGAAAAGGGCTGCACCTGAATAGACACGGGGTGGATAGAGAGAGCGCATGAAGAAAACACGGCACGTAACATTCATGTTCATGATGTGAGCAGTTTGAAATTATGCTATTTAATGACAGGATAAAAATATGCTACAAGTGTAAAACAAGTTATTGTTAAGCAGGTGTATTGTTTGCCATGTTTACCCTTTATTTTCTACAAATAGGACTTGTAGTGTGGATGTTAGTGCTGCTGAAGAATCTGAGAAAAAATCATCAAGAGAGACAATTCATTTTTGGTATTTTAAGTTTTCTAAAATGTAATGTTTAAATATACAAATGAGGAATTATCTAATCCTAATTTTTCAATTAGGGATTAGGTGACTAAAATCCCCTCGTCGACTCCCACTGACTCTTACAATCACTCAGTTTAGATTCAAGAAGGGAAAAAGCACCATGTTTATTTTCATTCAGTTACTCTGTGAGCAATACTTACAGTGAATCTGAATACAGGATACATACATGTCACCTTTCATTAGAGCCCAAACGTATCATTGTGCGTTCAAGCCTGAGGTAATTTACCACGGTTACCTCGGGGCCTTTAGATTCTCCACAAATGGCCTTTTTTGAACATAGAGAAACATGTAAAATATTAATAAAAAAAAAAAAAAAAGGCCCAGCTATAGTCATCTGTAGGCATGCAAAAAACATATTCAGGCAGAAATACAAAACCTTCTTCAGTGAGATTAAACTTGGATTAGCCTACTTATGAACAGAAGCATTTCCAGTGATTTTGACTGGAAAAAATGCAGCTTTATATTTCAAAAAGAGACCAAAACCATGCATGTAGTGTTCAAGAGCAAGTGTCACTTCTGCTGAAAACGTTGCTAAAATAGCTAAAGAACCAAACATCAATAACATTTAACATGAACCACAAGCAGCGCAGACAAGAGAAACAATTCAAAATGTATAAAGTCTAGTTAAAATAACTAATCTTTCTCGAGGTCGTGGGTCCGAGCTCAAGGCGCTGGTCCGGCGTCTCCACGTGCACCAACGCCCTCAAATTAAAATTACATGCTTTTGAATAAAGATAAGAAAAAAGCACCATAGTTTCTCCTCTGTGTTATGTGGTGTGTCAGATTTAACTTTTGTATACAAACAGAGCGACTAAAGCTGGTTGTCTCTTGTATGAGTAATCGTGTAACTTCAGAGCTGACTTGTGCCGAAATCTTTCATCACAGACTGAGCAGCTGAAAGGTTTCTCCCCAGTGTGGATTCTCATGTGTCTCTGTAAAGTTGAACAGTGGTTAAAAAATGTATTACACACTGAGCAGCTGTAAGGTTTCTCCCCTGTGTGGATTCTCATGTGTGTCTTCAGATGGTCACTTCTGCCAGTTGTTTTCCCACACTCAGAGCATGTAAACAGTTTCTCACCAGCACTACATCTCGAATCACTGACATGGACTTCATCAGGTTTCAAAGAGTTTAAACCTGACTGAGGTTCTCTGGTCTCCTTCCAATCATCACTGCCATCAGTGTCAGAATAGTCTACAGTCTTCTCATCAGTATCTGGTTCTGGATGTATATCTGGATCCGAGTTCCTGTCTTGTTCTGGTCCTCCACAGTCCTCTCCATCAGCATCTGTTTCCATCTGTTCAGTTTGTCTTTGATGAAGCTGTGAGGACTGAGCTTCCTCTTCATCATCTTCAGAGGAGTGAATGAGAACTTGACATCAGCCTCCTCCAGCCCTTGAAGCTGCTCTCCCTCCTGACTGGTACAGAAATCCTCCTGTTCCTCTTTAATGTGTGGGGGCTCTTGGTCCTCCTGTTCCTCTTTAATGTGTGGGGGCTCTGGGTCCTCCTGTTCCTCTTTAATATGTGGGGGCTCTTGGTCCTCCTGTTCCTCTTTAATATGTGGGGGCTCTTGGTCCTCCTGTTCCTCTTTAATATGTGGGGGCTCTTGGTCCTCCTGTTCCTCTTTATTGTGTGGGGGCTCTTGGTCCTCCTGTTCCTCTTTAATGTGTGGGGGCTCTTGGTCCTCCTGTTCCTCTTTAATGTGTGGGGGCTCTGGGTCCTCCTGTTCCTCTTTAATGTGTGGGGGCTCTTGGTCCTCCTGTTCTTCTTTAATGTGTGGGGGCTCTGGGTCCTCCTGTTCCTCTTTAATGTGTGGGGGCTCTTGGTCCTCCTGTTCCTCTTTAATGTGTGGGGGCTCTGGGTCCTCCTGTTCCTCTTTAATGTGTGGGGGCTCTGGGTCCTCCTGTTCCTCTTTAATGTGTGGGGGTTCTGGGTCCTCCTGTTCCTCTTTAATGTGTGGGGGCTCTGGGTCCTCCTGGTCCAGACTGGAGCTCCACTCCTGCTGCTCAGGGGGAACTTCTTCTTTAACCACCAACAGCTGCTGGACGTCTGCAGGAAAACAGTAAACACACACAGAGACGTTACAAAGAAATATTAGTGTTGAGCAAATAGTCTCCTGTAAATACACCTTATTTCCTGCCATCATTCCCTCTTACACTCCCTGTGCACAGTTACCAAACAGACATGCCGACACAAATTGTAAAGACAACGCACCAGCAGCAATGAGGTCATCAATAGTTTACATGGCAAAAAAGTGTTGCACCCAACATTGTTAAGTATTCAAAGAACCTGCATCCTGCATAAAGTGCGGCTGAGATGTGATCATGTGGGCAGTTATAGTTGACTAATGTACGTAAACTTGCCACCGTAGAAACAGTGGATAGAACCTTCAGAAGCAGCCACACCGTGGACGTGCATCATCGGTGCGCTCCGTTTCTGAACCAACAGCACTCCACCTTGGTAGTCAGCCGTAGAGAACATCCATGTAAAGATGATGAAACTGAAATGTGACAATAACAACAATGACACAATCTGAACTAATAAACGTCTTCTAGAGACTGCTCTCAGGAACCTAGAGGTCAAGGTTGAACCCCCCCCCCCACACCCCCCTCCTACACACACACACACCATTGTTTGTTGCTTTTAGGTAGTATGCTTGTAATTGTTTGATAGATGTTTGTTGATATATATTTTAAAGACAATCAATTATTATATTAAATTACCACCCGGCCCTAACATAACCTGTTGGTGCATTTGGGTATCGTTGCAGCTGAGTAGCTGATGAGGCTCAACAGACGAGAGGTTAATGTCATGTTGCCTTAGTGGTATCAGAGTAGTACACAAGTACATCACAAGTACATCACAAGTACATCGATACATGAATACTGGTATCGGTGCATCCCTGCATTAGAACACAAGTAAATCTGAGCTATCAATGTGGTCTGATGTGATGAAATGTTTACACACAATATATGGAACAAAAGACATTACTATGTATGATATATCTGGTTCCAGTGTAGCAATGGAACCAGATAATATAATATTTTTTAATCAACTGTTATGTGACCATGAACATAAGAACCATTTTAAAATTCAACACACTGCAAAATCCATGTGGTGTTATCATTATTATCCATATTGGATAACCCGGACCACCCTCTCCACCACCTACTGCAGTGACAGTGGAGCACTTTCTCCAACAGACTGATCCGCTGTCACAAGGACAGATACAGGAGATCATTCCTGCCCACTGCAATACGACTTCATAATAAATCACCTCTGGAGAAATCATCCACAAGACTAGAACTCTGTTACACTGTTGTTTGTTGTTGTTGGTTAAAACTCGTGTCCGTTTCTTGGTGCGCACCGTCTGGACAGTCTGCGTGGAAAGAACCACATATCGTCATCTGTAGGCATGCAAACTAAATATTCAGTCGCGAGCCTCCCCCGCGGGTCCGAGCTCGAGGCGCTGGTCCGGCGTCTCCGCGTGCAGCAGGAGACCATCGTGAACAGTCTGGAGAGCGGCCATCGGTACTCCTCCATCCCCGGTACCACGAACCTCCTCAGCACAACAACCCGCCGCCTGTGCGTCTCCACCGTCCACAGCCGGTTTACCGACCCTCCGGTAACGAGCGCAAAATATACAGTTAGCTTAGTTGGCGTTCACACACACAAACAAACACACAGCCCCTCCCACCCACAGGCGCAGTCACGTGCTTTCATCATCTCAGGTGCAACACTCACCTGTCGCTCCCTCTCACCTGCGCACAGCTCCTCTCACCACAGAAGTAACGGCTGCAAGTACTGTCACGGATATCTAAGAATGTTTGATGTTGAGCTGCATTGATGCTTAAAAAGTTGACTGTATTTTAAGTGTATTCTATCCTCTCAATACACATGAATGATGTATTGTAGCATGCTGATATATTGTTGTGAGTTAAAGGCTCAGTTCACCCAAATTATAACAAAGAAATGAAAAACACTTTTTATTATTTAGCCTTCATGTAATTTGGGTCAAGCAACCCAAACAGAAACACTGACCACACAAACAAGTATTTAATAAACTCCATGTTTCTTTTTTTGTTTTTCTAAATGAATGAAAACCCTGTTAATAAATAACAGATCCATGTTGTGTTCATTTGTTGACTGTGCTGTACAGAGCAGATGAATATTCCTCGTCTTCTTGACGTCTTGTTCTGTGAACGGAGAATTAAAACATTACAAGTTTCTAACCCAATGTGTATTTAAATATAATCATAAACTGTGCAGCTCACCGCGGGGAGCTACTGGCATTGTCAGTTTTGATATCAGTGTATTCGACCTCCTCCTCGTCCTCCTCCTCGTCCTCCTCCTCGGTTTGTCTGTAGGGCTGAGCGGGCCTGATGTTAGAGTAGAGGGCCTCTTCCTGGTTCTGGGTGAAGTGGATGCTGGAGTAGTGGAGGTGTTCTGCTGGTTGTCTCGGTGCTGGAGCAGACGTGACGTCATACACTAGATCCATGTTTAGCTGACGGGATAAACACAACTCGAGCATAACTACGTTTGTTATTATTCTTTTGCACAAAATTACCTCACGGTAAAATACCTGATGGACTTGAGGAGGCTGTTCTTCAATTATCCGGGTTTTTCAGTATCGCTCGGCACAAAATAATGCATCCATATCCGTCACCTGGCTGCTGATCAGCTAATAGCAATATTCAACTGCAATAGCCAGGTTTCCCCCAGTAGAGGGAAGTCACCGTGCATATTTATGTAGAATATGTAGACTTCAGAAAGTTTGCACTAAAATACCAATTTGAGTCCATCAACATCACTGGATACCAATGTTCAACTGAAAGAAATAGTTTGGGTGTTTAGTCGTTCTTCAATAAAGACGAATGATAATTAAGCTTCTCTTTTAGACGGCAGCAGAGAACGTTTTACATGAAGAAAAAACAACAGACTTGAAACAAAACAGCAAAAACAAACAGAAGTTTCACATAAAAGAAACACATACTTTGAACATGCATTGGAGTGGAATGTGATGTTGAATGTTCACAGAATTCACAGACGTTTTCTTTTTGCACTCACACACTTGAACTCTTCTTTTCTCACCTGTGCTATGTTGGCGGGTCTCTCTCCACCATTAGACTGCTGTGTGAAGGACTTCTTTCTCCTGGAAAGGAGGACAAGCAAGCCACTGAAAGGATGAGCTGCTAGATTTTGGGAACAATATTTTAGATGCATTGATGAACACAATCATAGTGCCACAGAATCGCTCACCTAATCCACAGGAAGACGGCGAGGAGCACGATAGCCGGGAGAACAGCAGTGATTGTCCCCACGACTGCTGATTTCCATGCTGCTGGAAAATCAAAAGGAAATACTGACGATTGATGAGCGGAATAAAGGACAAGCATGTGTGAGGGTCTTCTTACAACACCAAGTAAAATCTGTTGTAAAGAGATTCATGAAGTGAAACACATTATTTACCTGATACAACAGTCAGATATAAGGTGGAGTTACTACGTCCTCTCATGTTCTGGGCTTCACAGTAATAATTTCCACTGTGTTCAGCTCTGAAGTCAGTGATGATGAAGATCTGTCCTGAAGCTTTTGGTGAGTCTTCATCCTCCTTGTACCAGATGTAGTTAGCTGCTGGGTTAGCATCACTGCTACAGGTCAGAGTCACTGAACTGCCCTCCACTATCTCAGCAGAGGGACTCACTGACACAGAGGGAAGCTTTGGAGCATCTGGAGGAGACGTGTTAACAGAGATTAAGTTTGTTACTACAAAAACACAAGTTGTATTTGAAGAAATATAAGGTAAAAATAACATGTGAATGGCTGTGTGTAGCAGCATTTCAGACTTTGAAGGTGGTCTCACAAATGGATGTGTGATATTTGAATCTGGGACTCAAAACTGCATAAAACTCTAAAATCTCCTGAAGCTGCTGGTAAATCTTTTAAACATCTTGCAGGAATCATTTAGCGCTCAGATCAGATGTTTCTCCTGAAAGGTAAAACAGGTTTTGACCTCACAGGCTGAGGCAGCTTGTTGCTGCAGTAGTCTACTCCCTCGTGGTTCTGGAAGTTATTGTTGGTGTATAATGGAAACATAAAGAGACACTAAATGAATACAAAGAAACATAAAGCGACAACAAAGACACTAAACAAGTATAGAGTCGGTGTGTCTTGCTCCTGTTCAGGAGAGGTGTTGGGTCCTACTGCATGTCTGAGGTCAGGGGCCCCTTGTCTCATAATCAGCTATGAGTGGTAAGTATTAATATTCTGATGTTTGTACTCACACTGGACATCTATAACTAGAGATGAAGAGTCAATCCATCCATGTTTATTCTCAGACTTGCAGTAGTAGATCCCTCTGTCCTCAGAGCTGATGGAGGGGAAACGATAGATGCCTCCTTCTCCATGAGGACGTGTTTGGTTCTCCTTGTACCAGGTGTAGTTAGCTGCTGGGTTAGCATCACTGCTACAGGTCAGAGTCACTGAACTGCCCTCCACTATCTCAGCAGAGGGACTCACTGACACAGAGGGAAGCTTTGGAGCATCTGGAGGAGAAAAGAGAGACAACTTATGAATCTTTGTGTAGAGGCCAGTTATTGTACTGTGGTTAATATGTGAACGTAGAAATCTAAAGAAAGCTACAGTAACCACTAATAGACCTGAACATGAAACACGTTTCCTCTTCGTGGTCCGTTTCTGTGGCATTTGTTAGGGTTAGATGTTTTCAGGGGAGACCCAGACCGCTGGACTTTCCAGTCGCACCAAAAATGAACTGGATCCGGTTAACAATCAAAAAGTATTTAATAAACAAGAGAAGCTAGAACAGTTGCAAACTGAATTACTCTATCGATATCAATATGTCCCCAGGGCAGAGTTCTCACAAGGCCCACTAAATAGCCCAGCCCAGCTGGTAAACTACCCAGAGTGGTAACGGCGCGAACTCTGGCAAAAACCCTCTGGAACTAAGCCTATATTTAAAAGTCTCTGTCCGAAAGTTTAAATGTCCAGTATCAGCCTCTGTGATTGGCCGAAATTCAATAGCCCCTCCTGGCTTGGGGCAGTTATCATCTCAGTGTTTGGTTGAAGTCGTCCGGACTCCTCCTCAGGTCCTGGTGGTCAGTTGTCCATCCCTCTGTTCTCTGCTGCACCTCTGTAAAGACTCACTCAAAATGATCTCTTTCTGACCCTCAAAACTATTCATACAGTGTTTTAATACCTTTAGTGACTATACTTCTATGGTTTAATACATTCAATGAGTAAAATACCGTAACATAATATCCTCTACAAGTAAGAATATTGTAAACATAATACATTCCATAAGTAAATATTTTGTGACTTTTTAACCTATTTTGACATTATTATTATTGTTGTGACACTTCTACTCACCACTAGGGGTGTTATTTAATCCTACTTATAATATTTCTAATACTGAAATTCTCCACACCTCCCACATGCATCACAACAAAATGTAACTCAAAATTCCTCTCACATTGTGGGATGACGCTACAATGAAGATTATAAGATATTAGTGTTATTTTGACCGGCTCTTGTGTCTACTTCTTCTTTATTTTTTATAACCAATGACTGTAAATTTAGATCGTATGAACCCGGTAGTAGAGGTGAAAAGCTGCCCCATATCTCTGCAGCATGTGGCTCCATCTTACACATTGCACCTTCAAGTAAATGACAACATGAGGCATCTGACAGAGAGGCCATCGTTACACACAGACTGGAACTTTCCTGGAACCTAAATACAAATACAAACATGAGAAGTACTTTAATAAACTGTTTCACTCACATTTCACATCAATAGAGATGGATTCAGATCTCTTCGTCCCCAGCAGGTTCTCAGCTCTACAGTAATACTGTCCAGAGTCAGAGGACTGGATGGAGCTGAAGACAAGCTGAGGTTCTCCACTGAGAGGAGGAGGGTCTGGATTTACATCCTCCTTGTACCAGATGTAGTTAGCTGCTGGGTTAGCATCACTGCTACAGGTCAGAGTCACTGAACTGCCCTCCACTATCTCACCAGAGGGACTCACTGACACAGAGGGAAGCTTTGGACCATCTGGAGGAGACGTGTTAACAGAGATTAAGAGTATTTCACCACAGAAACACAAGTGGTATTTGAAGAAATGTAAATAAATAAACTGTGAATGACTGTGTGTAGCAGCATTTCAGACTTTGAAGGTGTTCTGACAAATGGATGTGTGACGGTTTGAATCTTGATCCCAAAACAGCATAAAACCCTAAACTGTCCTGAAGCTGCTCAGAAGAATTACAGCAGACTGAATGTGAAGCAAGTAGAGCTGAAGAAAGTAGTTATGATCAGTGAACTCTTCTCCTGCAAAGACTGGACAGATTTAAGATGTTTGTTATCTTTATTAACATAGGACCCTAGCCCTAATTTTAGGCCTCTGCTCGAAAATTGCATAGCCATACGCAAAAGAGTCCTGAGCTCTAACTACAAGGTCTATTTTAATAATTTTGATGCTAGAATACTGGTAACACTTGTGAGATGTGTTTAATTGTGTAAATATTGTGTATATGTTACTGGTTAATAACTGATATACTTATGGCACAGCTCAAATTGAAAAATTTCTAGGTTCGCCTGAAAAAAAGCACTTGTATTGAACATTTTTTATTTAAATAATGCAGCTGCAAGCCTAAAATCACACCACAGTCATAGAACAACACGTGTTACATGTCCCCACAACATATTTTACTTCGATTGAGTGAAGAAAGGCCAGCATAAATGGTCATAAAAATCAAAATTATGATTTTCGGAACCAGCTGTTGCATTGCTGTATACTCATTTTATATACTATATAACTACATATTAACTATATATTCACTTTTCTTATCACTAAGAGTGTTCAATAATCCTAATAAATCAGTTTGACACCATTTTGAATAATTTTGAGCAGTTATGATGTGTCATATCTGTCATTCATAACAATAAATGGCTCATAATGTGTGTCCATGTGACCCTGGTAAGGCCGATTTACTAGTGTGAGACATTTTTAGATGCGGGATAGTCCAACGGGAGCCATGCAGGGGTGTTTGATCGTATCCCGGTCTGTTTACTGACTAAAAATCGCAAAATGCTGGGTGAACCCCCCTCTCTACATGGATTGCTCCACCCCACAGAATCGTCTGCCATTTTGTGATTCATTCCGCCAGCGCATTGATCTCACTCACAGACATGCAGCAGAACATGGCGGGCAGAGCTGTGCAGAAATCGGCTGGAATAAATCCGTTTTCCGTCGCCAAAACCATCAAAACGTAAGTTTTTTTACCCAATTCTTTTTCTCGTGACCTGTGGCTGATGTTGGCATGCATACCCATAACTTTTGAACGGTTTGAAAGAGAGTAATTTGGACGCCGCTGTGCGTTTCCAGGTCGAATCGTGCCCCTCCTGCATGTGTTCATCCGCCATGTGCGATCCTGCTCCGTGATGAGAGAGCCATACAGTGAGCATAGGTCGTCGATTTTTGGCCAAAATTGTGGCAAATCTTCTAGATATCTTCCAGATATGATATTAGTTCATGTATAACTGTGTTTGCAGTGTTTACAATGGCTGGTATGATGATGTTGCTCGGACTTTTCCCGTTAATTCGATATTTAATATGTCTGGAGCAATAATCATATTTCTTTATGAAAAATACTTTCTACGACACGCTGAATGCTGCACACTCTAAAACAGCCCCCCGTGGGGGGATCTCGAGTCCAACGGTTAATCTATTTCACTCACATTTCACATCAATAGAGATGAATTCAGATCTCTTCGTCCCCAGCAGGTTCTCAGCTCTACAGTAATACTGTCCAGAGTCAGAGGACTGGATGGAGCTGAAGACAAGCTGAGGTTCTCCACTGAGAGGAGGAGGGTCTGGATTTACATCCTCCTTGTACCAGGTGTAGTTAGCTGCTGGGTTAGCATCACTGCTACAGGTCAGAGTCACTGAACTGCCCTCCACTATCTCAGCAGAGGAACTCACTGACACAGAGGGAAGCTTTGGAGCATCTGGAAATGAATATAGATTATTATAAATTGATCAATATCATCTTTATTTAGACACCACAGGCTTAATAAAAGTTAACTTTTTAAAACTCACCAGTTTGTAGGTTTCTTGTTGAACATTTTAAGCCTAAACTCTACTTCATGTTTAGTGCTCCTTTTGATAAAGAGCAAACAATTTGACAGATTGATTGTGTCTGCTCCTTATTACCTGTATTTTACTCACATTTCACATTAACATTGATGTATTCAGACGTCCTCCCCAGCAGGTTCTCAGCTCTACAGTAATACTGTCCAGAGTCAGAGGACTGGATGGAGCTGAAGACAAGCTGAGGTTCTTTACTGAGAGGACGAGGGTATCGATTTCCATCCTCCTTGTACCAGATGTAGTTAGCTGCTGGGTTAGCATCACTGCTACAGGTCAGAGTCACTGAACTGCCCTCCACTATCTCAGCAGAGGGACTCACTGACACAGAGGGAAGCTTTGGAGCATCTGGAGGAGAAAAGAATAAACATACTTAAAGATTATAATATGTTATCATAGAATATTTACCATTTTTATTAATATTTCAGTTTCTTTGTTTCAGACTATCTCTATTATGTATCACAGCAGCTGTCCAGAGTGCTGATCCTGGAGCTGTCTCAGGTGAGACTCCTGCTGGTGTAAACTGACAATAAGAAGCCTTTAATCATTTGTAATGTTCAACAACTCCACACATTCTTCTCTTTAGATGCTGCTTGTGTCGTTAGCTGAGTCTGTCCTCTCACTTCTAGCTGTTGTAGGGAGTTATTGATTGTTTCTTCACCCAGCTGGCTGATCACTTCTAGTTATGTTCTGTACATAATTCAGCTGAGTCAGCTAAACAGACTGTATGAAAATCATATTATTTTATCCAGTTTCTGTTATTGTAGCAGCACTCATGTTTTCAGATTTATTACCACAAACATGATGAATGACGAACAGTTTCCATTCTGTCTCAGTTAAACATGTTTAATTAACTCCAATAAAACACAAAGAAAAGAAAGCAAATAACAGACAGTTTATCTGATTATTTTTCTTATGTTTCTTCTACTAGTTCTAGTTTTTCTTTTTGTTTCTTTTAATAACACCATTAATTCATAAATAAACAGCTGTGTCTACTTTAAGACTTAGAAGACTTCAGTGTGTTGACAGCTGTGATTATAATTGTATTCTTGAGTCAGTGTGTGTGTGACACTTCTACATGTAGACTGAGGGGCCAGGGATTGAACCACCGACCCTCTGGTTAGTGGACCACAGCTCTACCTCCTGAGGAATGTTGTGCTTCATACTTTTGGTTCCTCTAAAGTCACATACAGTGCCAGTCTGGTGCCGCCATATGAGATGTTGTTGAACCTCCACAGGCTGACACAGTGGAGTAAACTTACACACTGAAGGAGAACGCTGATCCTCATATCCGCTTACAGCACAGGAGTAGCTGTCTGATGAACCAAAGCGGACGAAAAGAGAAGAAGATCCTGTGTTGATCTTCTGTTCATTCTTGTACCAGAAGTAGGAAGGATAACGAGGCAGAACACAACTGCTGAGACACTTCAGCTTCGACCTGGTAGAATAATATCTGCTCACCTCCACCTGGAGACCTGGAAGTGAGAAGAAGGATCAGAAATGTTATTTTATTAAACTGTCAACATTTATATTCTAGTTCTCTAGATGTTGAACATTTTTAGATGATTAACATGTGAATTAAAATGTTACCTGTGACGGACAGAGTGACTCCAGGTGAACCAGTATATTTCTCATCTGGTTGGTTTGTTGTGAACCTGAACTTGTACTCAGCTGAGTCGCTCTCTCTCAGGTCTGTGAGTCTCAGAGTGCACTTCTTCTTCTCATAACATCTGTACTGCACACGACCTGAATACTCAGAGTCTGTTCTCAGATCCACAGGTTCACCATCTTTCTCTTTAAACCAGAATGTGTTGCTGATATCATGGTGCTGTATTCTAGATGGGTATGTGTAGCTGCAGTGTATTTCTACTGTTGATCCTTTTACAGCACAGACCTCAGTAGGAGTGTAAGTCACTCCCCAGTCATCCTGACTCTGTATCACTGAAACACAGAGCACATCAGGAACCACAGTCAGACTCAGAGCAACATCAGAGGACACACTCTCATTAGTAGTGAAGTAAAGAAAGAGTCAACGATGTACACATGATCTCTGCAGTTGGAAGGAACAGCAATGTATTGAACCTGTCAACTTAAACACAGTGAACAAGATCAAACAGCAGAAGTTTAAATATTAGAAGGGTGCAGTTCATGAGATAAAGAGTCTTCTTTGCTCTGTGGTTCTCTGTCTGTGGTCAGCTGCTGCAGAGTGAATGGAAACTGTAGAGAGATGCAGAACACTTGGTAAAACAACTCATGAACTATAAAAACTATAAACAAAAAAAAAACTATTCAATCAAATTAATATATTTTTTCTTTGGTATTTTTGATGGGTTAAATATATGTTGATATTATCATGTTGTCCAATGATAAGTCTGTATTTGATCATGTAGTATATGTGATACATATATGTATAGTATACATATATATATATATATATATGTATAGTATACATATATATATATATATATGTATACATATATATATATATATATATGTATACATATATATATATATATATATGTATACATATATATATATATATATGTATACATATATATATGTGAGTAATAGAGAGAAGACATCACAGGGAAGTAAAGAGTTAAACATCAAACATGTTTGAAGGCACAGCGACGAAAACAGGAATAGATCAAAACTTTAATGCACTTCTTCTCAGAGGAGAAGCGGATACTGAATATTAATTATTAGCTGAGTGGAAAAAAATGATCTGCTTGCTTGTTTGGCTTCCTGTTTGTGGTCAGGTCAGGTGTGTGACAGTGCAGAGAAAAAGAAGAAGACGGAAGTGAAACTCTTTACCACCACTATGTTGCACTAGAGTCTAATTGGTTGGAAGATCTGGGGGAATAACCTGAACATCCTGCATGTTACACCTACATGGCTCCTCATTGACAGGTGCTTCTCTGCACGTATGTCCACACATTTGTTTTGTGTTTTATTTTTGTTTCAAACACAAAGTTTGTCAAAGCTACAATCATGGATGCATCAAAGAATGTGTCAATTTGGCACAGGTCCAGGGTCTGTAAGTGTCAGGGGAACCCTCTGGCCTTCACCTACAAAATGTCATTTGAAGAGACGTGAACCAAAAGAGACTCAAAATGCAAAGAAGGAAACACAAAACTACTTCAAAAAGGTGCAAAACATCCACAAAGAGACACAAAACAACTACAGAGAGACAGAAAATGACTTCAAAGAGATGCAGCACAACAAGCTGTAAACACAACATGGACATATTGTCTTATTTTACAGTTGATTTGGTCCTTATTTGCAAAACCAGCAGATACAGAACAACACAAGCATTTATTTAGAGTTGTGTTTCTGGACATTTAATGAATGTAAGTCAATAATCACAGTCAACACAATAGTCTGCTATGAACATGGCTGATAAGAGCAGTGAGAATTAAATAAAACAGTTGAGTTGTGTGCCAAAGAGCTAAAACACACTAAAATACTGTAGAGCTGAGTTGAACTGTGGCTTTGTTACTACAGGAAACTCTTTTGTCATCATAAAGTCCTTTGACCCATTGTTTATATAAAGACTTTCATCAGTGCAACTTTAAGTTTTGTTGTCGACTTTGCAACTCCTACAGTGAGTATGTTGTGTGACTTGAAAGACATGATACGCACTCATGTTATAGTTCCTGTATTAAATATGCTATCAGAGAGCTAACAGCCTCTAAATGTGGTCGAATGAAACGCTGAACGATTAGAGGAAGTTCCAGAGAGAGATCATGTTAATGTTCATACAGTCATTACTTTCATCCACATAAACACAACTTTACTGTCTTTAATGGAGCACGATTCTTCAGTTTATACAGTTTATGATGTTAAGGTACAAGTGTACAGAGATGCTGCTGCTGTTAAAAACAGCTCTGTGTTGGTCGTCCTGTAAACACTTCAATCTAAAGAAAGAAAAGTCAATGTTGCACCACATTTTATAACATCAGATGTGTTTATGAACTGAAAGCAGCTTCCTCTGTTGTCCTGAGGAGCACTAACGGCCTCACAATATAAATGTAGATGTACAGTACCTTGTACAGAGAGAAGGAAGACAACAAATCCAGCGGCTGCTGCTGTTGAACTCATAGCTGCTCCTCTCTGTTAAATCAGCAGGTAGATCAGGAACACTTAATGTCAGTAAGTCACCACAAACATTTCTACTTTAAAAAGGAGGGTGTTGTCTTTGAAGTCAGCTTGTGTCTTCTGGTGTTGGTTCAACGCTGCTGTTTAAAACCGGCCTGGCTTCCTTCCTCTTCACATTATTAGTATGCATGAACAGACCAATGATGGAAAATCCTCAAGTTGAAATAAAGAAATCATTCTTGCAGTTGTTTTGCAAACGATGCATGAACTTCTTGAAATCATGTTGTATAAAAATGACAGTAAGAGAGTCAGTGTGCGTCTCTGACACAATTTTAGGAAGAATTACTCCTTTTTCTTTCCCATAGTTCATGTCAGGTCAAATGTATTAACAGCTCCAGTCTAACTGGGATACTGGGCTGGATGCTGGATAACTGGGCCATGAATAGAGACACGGGTAAAGCACTATGGTATGTGATGCTTAAGGAAAGTGCACAGAAGTTTTAATCAGTGTGCAGAGCTGATGATATGGTGAGGTCTGCATCTAGCACGTCACAGCTTCCTGTTTCAGCTTTGAGAGGTGGTCTAATTCAAAAGAACATCTGAAGTAAAACTAATAATAAAACAATCCAGCAACATAAAACGAGCTGTGTGAGGCTGCACTGAGTCACAGTGGTGCTCTAAGTCAGGGGTCTTCAACGTTTTTCAGGCCAAGGACCCCCAAACTGATAGAGAGATGGAGCAGGGACCCCCGACTATATGTATTGTAAAAAATTGTGTTTTAGCTTAAAATGGGCCTATAAACATACCTCTTTATTGTGCATTCAATACTAAGCTTTTCAAATAATACACAGGTTCATATATTCATGTTTTTATATTAAACATGTGCAAGGTACAGTGAGTAGGGAGGCCGTGTTACTGCCATGTATAAACACACCTTGTCAACTGATACCAATGCCAATATCAACATTGTCTGTCAATTACATGATAATCATGCATACAAGTTATTCAAAGTGACGTTTTTATTTTAAACATAAATGTGGAAATTGAAAATTAGAGTGCCACTGCCATGCAAAAACATACCTGTTATCTTGCATGGATGGATGGATGGATACAAAACTGAACTATTAAAATAATGGACAGATTCATGTTTGAAAAAATATATATATAAAATTAAAAAATAGTCTAAACAACCAAAAATTTTGCGGACCCCCTGTTGAAGACCTCTGCTCTAAGCTAAATGCTAGCGTCAGCATGCTAACATGCTCACAATGACAATGCTATTATGCTGATGTTCAGCAGGTTTATCTGTGTTAACAGGCTAACATTTGGTAATTAGCAGTAAACACAAAGTAAAGCAGAGGATGGATGTTGCATTTCATCATAAATCAAAGCGTATGAAGGATTAAATCAAAAGGCAGGGCATCACCAAAGTCTGTATGATTCATCTTCAAGGGACCACGAATGTCCGTAGAAGGTTTCATGTCATTCCATCAAATAGTTGTTGAGATATTTCAGTTTGGACTGAAGTGGTGGACCGAGTGACCCACCGACCGACATTGTTGTCCCTAATGCTAAGCCGCTAACATAAGAGCAGGGACGTATCAGAGAAGCAAACACTAAATGTACCGCTGTCCCAAAGGCGAGGCGCCAGTACAGTGTCGCGTTTTTTGATTTTAGCAGGCTGAATAAATAATGATTGATTAATATAAAAATATGTAATGATAATTAATAATTCAATTATGATTCATAAAACCATGAATTAGTACAAAAAATGAATAATGATGGTACTCGCCTTCTGCCATAAGACACACAAGTAACAGAATTTAACATTACATTAAATTTGGGACGCCACCCAACTATTGAAAAATAGGGAAAACTTATAATTAATCAGTTTAGTCTCAATCTCCGGGTTGCTACGGAGTTCTTGTAATGTTGAACAGTGACTTATTATTTTATATACACACAAATCAAATGATCAAGTTCTTTATAATGAAATATGTATTGGATTAACGACATAACTAAATTACTAAACAGAAAATAAATATATACCCAATAAATTAATAAGATTTATGGAATTAATAAAGAATATATTGAAGAGTCTCTCTTCTTTTACTAACACACACATACAGTATATACACACACTGGGCCTTTCTCAATATGCGTACTTCTCTGTACTTGTGAACTCGTGGACTTTTGAAACGTCATCAGTCTCAGCCCAAGTACTGTTCCAATTCAAAGTTCACATTAAGCCAAGCACGGTCCAAATGCCCGGATGTGGCTCGCTCCGCCCATTTGACCGGGTCTGCATCGGAGTTGACTTGTCTGTACTTGGGACAGCCAAATATCCCAGAATGCATTTTGCACCAGCAACAGGAAACAATGGCGGAGGAGAAATCACACAACTGGAAGTTGAAACTTTCTAAATACTACTGTTGTTAAGTCACAGAAAGTAATTTTAGGATGTTTTGAGGCGAGAAGTTAGTTGTTAAAGCATCAAATCTGTAGTCGGTTTGTAAAGATTCAGCCGATTTAAAAATATGCTCCGACGATTTCGGAGATGTGAGGTGTTGCGAGCGGGACCGGCAGTAAACCAGCACCGGGGGCTCAGCGCTCATGTTACCCGCCTAGAACAGCCTGATCTCGGCAGTAAACCCCGCCAGCACCGGGGGCTCAGCGCTCACGGTGCACGCCTAGAACAGCCTGACCTCGGCGAGTCTTTTTGAAACTTGCCGCTGGTATTGACGTCTCTGTAGCGTTTTCCTCGTCGGCAAAGAGTACAGCAATCCGGATCTGATCCACATACATATATATACATACATACAATTATTTATATATATATATATATATACACACATATATATACACACACACACATATATATATATATATATATATATATATATATATATAATATAATACACTTATATAATGATATATCATTTTTTATTTTAAATGAAAATGAAAACAGCAGGGTTGTCATATTTAGTTTGATTGTAAAAATACTTTACAGTAAAAAAAACGGATTAAACTCATAAGCAAGACCAGCTGAGGTGGTGATGTCATCAAGTAAGCTGCTGTTCCAATTGTCCCTACTGGTTCTCTGGACTTGTGAACTTGGGTATTGAGAAAGGCCCACTCTCTCTCTCTCCACAGATTGTTGATCTGAGATAGTAGGCTCCTAGTTGTATGGTAGTTGTTAGTTTTAGATATTATTTGACTTGATCAATATTATTGGAATCTAATAAACTCTGTTTTACTTTAACGAGCAGCTTTCTGTGATTACTTTGTGCATGTGTATTGTGATAATAGCTGGACATGTGGTCTGTGTTCGAATTCAAACCTTCACCGTTGTTATGATGTGGTGTGTTCATGGACCCAAATGCAGACACAGGACAGCAGAGTTCTTTCACAAACCAAGATATTTATTTCGCTCAGTCAGGAGGAAAAAACAGAAAATAGCAAAAGTCACTACGGAGGCGTCTCCACGCGCTCCGCACGGGTCCAACCGTTCACTCTGAATGTGGAATAGTACTTTGACTGTGGACATTGTGAGTGAACACTGTGATACTTAGGCCAGGCACCAGGATGAAGTGACTGAGGGGGCTGTTAAAAATTGCAAGGGCATCATTTATTTCATAAAATTAAATGAATTGATGTAACTATGCAATAACCTGAGAAACGTTAAACAACAACAACATCATAACGCTACTGATTAAAGAATACATTAAGATAAGAACGTAGCACTATACAGCGCTAAATATCTTTTACATTTTGAAACAGCTGTTAGCAGCTCCCTTTCTTTAACACCTTTGCTATATTTCTATAGATACAAGAAGCTTAAACAATATCCTTTGGCTTGTTTCAAGTACAACTTTTGACAAAAACAAATACAAATCAGGTTTTTCCGTTTCCTTTGGAGTTAATGCAGGTTTGCTTCCAGTGGTAAGTCACTACATTTAGGTTTACTTGATTATCTCGATCTTCTGCCACGAGACAATACTACACATCTACTCCAAAACCATTCAGAGGAAAATGTGGTACTTTTCACTCCACTACATTTATTTGATAACTTTAGTTACAAGTCAACTAGCAGATTCAGATTAATATTTAAAAAATACAATCAACAAATTTCTGAGAGGAGATGAGGATTTATTGATCCCAGGGGCAGAAATTCACACGTACAATTTGATGCAAATACTTTTGGACTTTTAAGCACATTTTTTGAATGCATGATTTTTACTTTTAGGTAAGTAAAAGATGTAAATACTTCCTTCACCACTGATACTACTGTAGTAGTAAACTCGTTAGCAAGACATGCTAATGCTTGCAGCCGACATTAGCACACAGTTCAATTCTGTCCTTGCACTGTTTCTCTGCAAACTCTTGAGATACCGAGTATCATCTTTACTGAATCCAACACTTGACCTTCTATAGTTACAATGGCTACGCTTTTTAAACGCTCAGTTGCGTTTCTATGCGTCACTTCATCTGCTGAGAATCTTGACAGACCGCGAAACGATACAAATCAGTGCAATCAAATCAATTTAAATAACTGCAGCCACAGGAGGAAAACAGTGTGAAATAACTACAAAAATACATTTTAAGGTGCTGAATTCCAAATTTAGAGCAAATTTATGATTGAGAGATTGGCTCCACGCGGCTCTCAACATGGCGACAACGATGCTACAACACTGCTAACAGTGCTGACAGAGCTAACAGCTTTTACCTGAGGGGGAGCCGGACAATGGTCGCTATGCTTCCATGACGTCTCCTCAGGTTGACATTACTCCACCATATCTTCACATAGATAATAGTTGTTTGATGCTATATTAATGCTCTGAATGTCCAATTTTGCACCTTTAACTTGAGAGAATAGTACTTAAACAAAACACTTACTTGTGATGCGCCGTAAGTAACAATTAAGAAAATGAGCAAAAGAATATTGGCAATATTTGACAACAACAAAAACATGTAATTCATCTAAAAAGAACAGCAGAGCAGAGAGTAGTGAAGACTGTTTACAGAGAAATGTACTTGATAAGATGCTTTTCTAGAACTGGCAGTAAGATATTACTCCTTAGTCACATTTTTAAGCTAATTCTGTATTAGAAGGCTATTTATAAATCACAAGCTGACCACCCATTGGTTCACTGATACTAGTTCTCTGCTGGAAGTCTTAACGATGGTTAATACAGTAAGTCAAACCTAACATTCATCCATGTGTGTTTAATCTGCTTCAACACTGTAAAGTAACAGACCGCAGATCCGTGATGTGTTCATGCTCTTGGTTGTTTGCTGACTGTGCTGTACAGTGCAGATAAATCACCCACAGCTTCTTGACATCTTGACCTGTGAATGAAAAACAGTAAAGCTCACAATATTAACTAAGAACAGGTTTAAACAGCAATAAAAGCAACGACCGCTGCAAACGTCGTGCAGCAGAGACAGATTGAACAGACTCACTCGTTGGCAGCACTGGCACTCTTAAAGTTGACCCTTGTGTACTCCACGTCCTCCTCTTCCTCCTTGCGTCTGTGGGGCCGAGCTGGCCTGATGTTGGAGTAGAGAAGATCTTCCTGGTTTCTAGAGAAGCTCACGCTGGCATAGCAAAGCTCTTCCTGCTGCTCCGCTGGTGAGCTCTGCACCAATAAACAAGAGTATTAAGCACCTATTGGATAAGTACATTTGTTGTTGGCCTGTAATACAAATGACCAAATAGTAAAACATCTGCAGGGTTAAAGGTGTGGGGGGAATTGTTCTGCAATTATTTCGTCAACATTCATTCAAAGTTCTCATGTTGTGGCATCAAACCTCAGATTCAAAGTCAAAAAGTGAAGCACAGGTCTTGAGTTCTCTTTTAGTCGTTGTAATACCTCCTGGTCACCAGCAGAGGTTCATGAAGTTTCCCTTCATCTACAAACTGTTAACATGTATCTGTGGATGGAGACCTGTAAATCCCCCAACAATGAAAGGGCCAAAGCCACATCACCTACAGTGTTGATAACAGTGTCTCTGTCTCAGCACCTTATAGTTTAAGACAGAGAAAGGCTGGATAAAGCCGGGGTGGACAAACTTCTTTGATTGTGGGTCGTATACAGAAAACCAGAAGGAGTCACAAGCCAAACAACAGTAAATGTGTCGTTTTCAACCAGTCACACTGCAAGAAAATCACTGATTCTAGACCAGAAAACAACATTTGTACAAATGTATGAAATGTGGGACTGATGTTTAGTTTTATAGTAACACACTTCCTCTTGACTTCAGTGAAAGAGTACTGACTTTACATCATTTTTGCCACTCGCTTGCTGTCTTCCATCTTTTTAGTTCCGCCATGTTTACCTGATAAACTGAAGTAAATGTTTTCATAGTAATAAATGTAGAGCAGTTGTTCAAAATGGCAGCGACATCTAGTGTTTAAACTAAGAAGGGCAATGTACACACAGTGTCATTTATTACAAATGTGCTCAAACCAAAGTCTAGTCTATTTCCAAAAAAATCAAGAAAACCAGGGTGTGACATGCACATATAGGTTCACCATTTTGGAAATGATGACAGTATCCAAATAGGGACATGAAGACTTGAAGAAGACATGATGACTATTCAAACATGCTTTAAAGTGAAGTCTTTGAGACACCTGAGCTCTTCTTCCTCACCTGAGCGCTGTTGTCTGGTCCGTCTCCAGACTGGCTGGTTTGTGTCGAGGACCTCTTTCTTCTGGAGAGAACAATAAATTAACAAACAAATGAATCATCAAATAAAGTTAGTCAACAACTGAGCGATTGTAAGATGCATTAATGCATTACTGAATATAATCACAGTAAAGCTGAACTGCTCACCTAATCAATAGGAAGGCAGCGAGGATTATGATAGCCAGGAAAATAGCAGTGGTTGATCCAACAGCTACTGTTGTCATTGAAACTGGAGAAACTGATCAAACAGAACAATTAGAAACTGATCATTTAAAATGATATTCAGACAGAAGCATTCTAAAGAAAGACGTATAACCTCAACTTGTGCTTGTTTTTCTTGCCCCATAATATGAAATGTATCTCACAAGGTTACAAGGGTTTTATTTGTCACTGTACGACAGGGTTGCACATTGAAATTTAGATTGTAGTCCAAATTTGCTACATAGGAAAGAAAACAAACAACAAAAAAACTATTATATATGGAAGATGAATTAAGGAGTTACCAACAGGACAAAAACAAGACGTTTAACAAAGTGTAACAGAATCTGCTCTATGCAGATGATAAACTTCTTTATCCATTTGTGACTTCCAGGGCGAGTGTGAAGCAGTTGGGTTGAACATCACATCATAGAAATAAAACACGAGTAGAATGGACATTCACATTCAAAACAACGTAGGTGGATGGTCAGACCGGCGGCCATTTGTATGTGTACCATTGCCTTTGCGACTGTTGTAGCGAGCTAACTTCAAAACAAACTGAACAGACTCACTGAGGTTATAGAGTAACAACCTAACACCCCCAAAAAATACACTCTTGTTACAGCGTAAGAAAGCACAATGCTATCAACGGATGAGTTACAACTTTGCTTTGGTCATTTTCTGTAACCAGTGTAGCATTAAAGCATGGTGGAATTAGCAAACAAGCTAGCTAACTAGCATACAGCTGACTAGTTAGCAAGCTTGCTAATTCCACCATGCTTTAATGCTACACTGGTTACAGAAAATTAGCTAAAGGAGGTGTTTGCTTAACTGGGTTGTTAAGATAATGTCTAAGTGAATACCCTTCATAGGATGATTTACCTGCAACAACAGTCAGATTTAAGGAGGAGTTACTACGTCCTCTCATGTTCTGGGCTTCACAGTAATAACTCCCACTGTGTTCAGCTCTGAAGTCAGTGATGTTGAAGATCTGTCCTGATGCTTTTGGTGAGTCTTCATGCTTCTTGTACCAGGTGTAGTTAGCTGCTGGGTTAGCATCACTGCTACAGGTCAGAGTCACTGAACTGCCCTCCACTATCTCAGCAGAGGGACTCACTGACACAGAGGGAAGCTTTGGAGCATCTGGAGGAGACGTGTTAACAGAGATTATTCTAGGTTAAGATTGTGTTCATACAGAAGAACAAGTGGAATTTGAATATAAACTGTGAATGACTGTGTGAAGCAGCATTTTAGACTTTGAAGGTGTTCTGACAAATGGAAGTGTGATGGTTTGAATCTGTGTCTCAAAACAGCATAAAACCCTAAAATGTCCTGAAGCTGCTCAGTGAATTACAGCAGACTGAATGTGAAGCAAGTAGAGCTGAAGAAAGTAGTTATGATCAGTGAACTCTTCTCCTGCAAAGACTGGACAGATTTAAGATGTTTGTTATCTTTAATAAACTGTTTCACTCACATTTCACATCAATAGAGATGAATTCAGATCTGTTCGTCCCCAGCAGGTTCTCAGCTCTACAGTAATACTGTCCAGAGTCAGAGGACTGGATGGAGCTGAAGACAAGCTGAGGTTCTCCACTGAGAGGAGGAGGGTCTGGATTTACATCCTCCTTGTACCAGGTGTAGTTAGCTGCTGGGTTAGCATCACTGCTACAGGTCAGAGTCACTGAACTGCCCTCCACTATCTCAGCAGAGGGACTCACTGACACAGAGGGAAGCTTTGGAGCATCTGTAAATGAATATAGATTATTATAAGTTGATCAATATCATCTTTATTTAGACACCACAGGCTTAATAAAATTTAACTTTTTAAAACTCAACAGTTTGTAGGTTTCTTGTTGAACATTTTAAGCCTAAACTCTACTTCATGTTTAGTGCTCCTTTTGATAAAGAGCAAACAATTTGACAGATTGATTGTGTCTGCTCCTTATTACCTGTATTTTACTCACATTTCACATGAACATTGATGTATTCAGACGTCCTCCATCCCAGCTGGTTCTCAGCTGTACAGTAATACCGTCCAGAGTCAGAGGACTGGATGGAGCTGATGACAAGCTGAGAATTGTCACTGAGATGGTATTGAATTCCAACCTTGTACCACTTGATGTAGTTAGCTGCTGGGTTAGCATCACTGCTACAGGTCAGAGTCACTGAACTGCCCTCCACTATCTCAGCAGAGGGACTCACTGACACAGAGGGAAGCTTTGGAGCATCTGGAGGAGAAAAGAATAAACATACTTAAAGATTATAATATGTTATCATAGAATATTTACCATTTTTATGAATATTTCAGTTTGTTTGTTTCAGACTATCACTATTATGTATCACAGCAGCTGTCCAGAGTGCTGATCCTGGAGCTGTCTCAGGTGAGACTCCTGCTGGTGTAAACTGACAATAAGAAGCCTTTAATCATTTGTAATGTTCAACAACTCCACACATTCTTCTCTTTAGATGCTGCTTGTGTCGTTAGCTGAGTCTGTCCTCTCACTTCTAGCTGTTGTAGGGAGTTATTGATTGTTTCTTCACCCAGCTGGCTGATCACTTCTAGTTATGTTCTGTACATAATTCAGCTGAGTCAGCTAAACAGACTGTATGAAAATCATATTATTTTATCCAGTTTCTGTTATTGTAGCAGCACTCATGTTTTCAGATTTATTACCACAAACATGATGAATGACGAACAGTTTCCATTCTGTCTCATTTAAACATGTTTAATTAACTCCAATAAAACACAAACAAAAGAAATCAAACAACAGACAGTTTATCTGATTATTATTTTTCTTATGTTTCTTCTACTAGTTCTAGTTTTTCTTTTGTTTCTTTTAATAACACCATTAATTCATAAATAAACAGCTGTGTCTACTTTAAGACTTAGAAGACTTCAGTGTGTTTACAGCTGTGATTATAATTGTATTCTTGTGTCAGTGTGTGTGTGACACTTCTACATGTAGACTGAGGGGCCAGGGATTGAACCACCGACCCTCTGGTTAGTGGACCACAGCTCTACCTCCTGAGGAATGTTGTGCTTCATACTTTTGGTTCCTCTAAAGTCACATACAGTGCCAGTCTGGTGCCGCCATATGAGATGTTGTTGAACCTCCACAGGCTGACACAGTGGAGTAAACTTACACACTGAAGGAGAACGCTGATCCTCATATCCGCTTACAGCACAGGAGTAGCTGTCTGATGAACCAAAGATGACGAAATGAGAAGATCCTGTCCAGATGTTCTGTCCATTCTTGTACGAGTAGTAGGAAGGATAACGAGGCAGAACACAACTGCTGAGACACTTCAGCTCCGACCTGGTAGAATCATATCTGCTCACCTCCACCTGGAGACCTGGAAGTGTGAAGAAGGATCAGAAATGTTATTTTATTCAACTGTCAACATTCACACAAGACATTTATATTCTAGTTCTCTAGATGTTGAACATTTGTAGATGATTAACATGTGAATTAACATGTTACCTGTGACGGACAGAGTGACTCCAGGTGAACCAGTATATTTCCCACCTTGTTTGTTTGTTATGAACCTGAACTTGTACTCAGCTGAGTCGCTCTCTCTCAGGTCTGTGATTCTCAGAGTGCACTTCTTCTTCTCAGAACATCTGTACTCCACACGACCTGAATACTCAGAGTCTGTTCTCAGATCCACAGGTTCACCATCTTTCTCTTTAAACCAGAATGTGTTGCTGATATCACGGTGCTGTATTCTAGATGGGTATGTGTAGCTGCATTGTATTTCTACTGTTGATCCTTTTACAGCACAGACCTCAGTAGGAGTGTAAGTCACTCCCCAGCCATCCTGACTCTGTATCACTGAAACACAGAGCACATCAGGAACCACAGTCAGACTCAGAGCAACATCAGAGGACACACTCTCATTAGTAGTGAAGTAAAGAAAGAGTCAACGATGTACACATGATCTCTGCAGTTGGAAGGAACAGCAATGTATTGAACCTGTCAACTTAAACACAGTGAACAAGATCAAACAGCTGAAGTTTAAATATTAGAAGGGTGCAGTTCATGAGATAAAGAGTCTTCTTTGCTCTGTGGTTCTCTGTCTGTGGTCAGCTGCTGCAGAGTGAATGGAAACTGTAGAGAGATGCAGAACACTGAGGTTTGAGAGAATAGTGTGATGTAGACAACAGATCACTGACAGTCAGAAGTCGACACAAACTTCAGATGTGAATTAAATTTCCAAAAATGTTTTTCTAAAACCCCAAAATCTGACTTTGCAGCATCTGTCAGTGAATCAATTATCTGTAACACAGATCAAAGCTACGATCATGGGAGCATCACTGAACGGACCCAAAGTGTCAGGGGCCCCTCTGGCCCTAACTTACAACATGTCACTCAAAGAGACACCAACCAGGAAGAGAATCACAATGAATAACAGCCTCTAAATGTGGTCGAATGAAACGAAACGCTGAACGATTAGAGGAAGTTCCAGAGAGAGATAATGTTAATGTTCATACAGTCATTACTTTCATCCACATAAACACAACTTTACTGTCTTTAATGGAGCACGATTCTTCAGTTCATACAGTTTATGATGTTAAGGTACAAGTGTACAGAGATGCTGCTGCTGTTAAAAACAGCTCTGTGTTGGTCGTCCTGTAAACACTTCAATCTAAAGAAAGAAAAGTCAATGTTGCACCACATTTTATAACATCAGATGTGTTTATGAACTGAAAACACAGCTTCCTCTGTTGTCCTGAGGAGCACTAACGGCCTCACAATATAAATGTAGATGTACAGTACCTTGTACAGAGAGAAGGAAGACAACAAATCCAGCGGCTGCTGCTGTTGAACTCATAGCTGCTCCTCTCTGTTAAATCAGCAGGTAGATCAGGAACACTTTATGTCAATAAGTCACCACAAACATTTCTACTTTAAAAAGGAGGGTGTTGTCTTTGAAGTCAGCTCGTGTCTTCTGGTGTTGGTTCAACGCTGCTGTTTAACACTGACCTGGCTTCCTTCCGCTTCACACTATTAGTATGCATGAACAGACCAATGACGGAAAACCCTCAAGTTGAAATGAAGAAATCATTCTTGCTGTTGTTTTGCAAACGATGCATGAACTTCTTGAAATTGTTGTATAAAAATTACAGTTAGAGATATAAACATATACATATATACATATGTATACTGTATATACGTGTTTTTAATCCTCCTGTGTCTGCTGTGACCAGAGTTTGGCAAATTATTTTTGAACAATCAACAGATCCAGCAGCTGAACAAAACCTGTACGCATCATAAACGTTTGTTTGTCACAGATTTTATTTTCTGTAATAATTCCAAAATCAAATGAGAGAATCCCATTGGCTGTTTGTTGAGGTTAACTTCCTGTTGGCCTAAAAAAATATGTCATCATAACAAAAAGAGTGTGATTCTGTGTGTGTGAAGTCAGGATTTTCGAGACTAACTGAAATGTGGGTTTTATTTATTTATTCTTTTGTCCAAATATTTATACATTTCAAATACTATATGAAAATGACTCTTGACTTCAGGACCAGTGTGTAGGGTTTAGTGACATCTAGTGGTGAGGTTGCAGATTGCATCAAACTGAATACCCGTCCGTTGAAGAACTACGGTTACCTTCAGGTTACATAAAAATGAACAAAGACTCTCTGGAGTCAGTGTTTGGGCCGTAGAAACATGGCGGAGTCCGTGAAGAAGACCTGCTCCCTGTGTAGATATGAAGCGCTCCTTTTAAGCTAAACGAAAACAGAGTAATTGCTAGTTTCAGGGGATTTTACACTAATGAAAAGATGGTTATGAATATTACATTTCAGTTAAAAGATCCCCCAAAATCCTACACACTGGACCTTTAAAGCAGTTCAACAGTGGTGTTCAAGAGATACAGTTTGTCACTGAGCTGGTTTTCCAATATGGTTCAACCAAACACATTCGTCCAAATAAACCCCTTCTGATGACAGATGACGTACTTCCCACAGATCAGGGATCTCCATGCAGACACCTGGAGTTCATCAGGGTTTTTAGGATCCAAATGGAGCTGAGAGACGCCTCACTTCCAATGAATTCAATTCCTTTGAGGACCTTCTTACATCAGAAGTTTTGCAGTATCATGTGACTTAGTCTTTTCTGAGCTTGAGCTCCGGGCGCCGTAATGTTCCTCATGGTGTCCGAGTCACAACCCCCGACGTCAGCGCTCACACACAAACCGTATCCGACTCTCTCCGTCTCACACGTTCAGCTGTCGGTGTTCTCGGGCCTCCCGTCCTCCCGTCCTCCCGTCCTCGTTCCTGCTTCCTTCTCCCATGAGCCCTGGTGCTGCTGGGGTTGGGAGGGGACACGGTTAAGGTTGCCACGGTTTCTTGTCTCGACCTTGTTGGTCTGCTACGTGTTTAAAGCGGCACTTGTCGCCGTAGAAACAGCCTGTGGTCTGCCAGTAGAAGCACTCGTCTCCGCTTATTGGTGCGCACCGTCTGGACCTGCGTGGACAGAACCAGAGGAGAGGACCCCGCGTCACATTCAGAAACAATGAACATCAATACATGATGCCAACAGTGCACTTCTGTGTTACACTGTGATTATAGTCTTTAAATCACTGATTGGTGTCGATGGACGTTGCTCCAAGGAAGTGGGATTTTCTGAAATGTAGTTTGAGTCACTAAATGAGGTTTCAGTTTAATTTGACCTTAAATGTAAAGAACAGTTCACTGTGCAAATGCAAAAAAGAGAGAAACAATGCTTTTATTTATTCAAAATCAGCATCAACTATTTTATTTATTATTCATTTTTCATGTTTCATGTTTAACTCCTAAAGCGTTGTTTTTTTTGGATGTCTATCTTGCGAGGATCATCAATGATCATAATCTTCCCAATACGTCACCTAAAATGTCTCACGACATGTCTAATCCTCACCTTAACGTTAACCAAAACTTAAATGCGGGTTCACCCCAAAATCAAAATCACATAATGTTCCTCTAACCCGCAGTGCTGTTAGTCAATCCAGATTGTTTAGGTGTGAGATGCCGAGTGTTAGAGATTTCTGAAAAGAGACATTGCTGTTGAGTTTTTCCAAATGTCTCTCAACTGTTTTCACCGCTTTAAGCACCACAAGCTGAGTTCCATCAACAAGAGGCAACTCACACCAAAACCATCTAGAAAGATAAATAACGCAACAGGATATGATTTTGGGGGTGACCGGTCCCTTTAATACTAATCTCTGACGCCTAAAGCAACTCAAAGACGTGAAAGCTGGTGATAGAATCCTCGACTTTGTAAGGAACCAAAGTGTTCATCTGCAGAGGGAGGACATTTCTGAAACAAAGCACCACAAAGATCCAGGTTCAGAGTGAGATGCTCGGTACCCTGCGGCTGCTGAGCTCTGCTGTGGTCCTGCAGCGTTGATCCTTTGCATGGGGGACACGGTGCGCTGGGTCCAGCGCTCTGGGTACCTCATCACCAGCTTGCAGCTCCCCAGCTCCACGCCCTGGACAGGAGGACACGGCACCGTAAAGTACACCGAGACATCGACGAGGACAAACGTCACGTCGGGTTCGTTCACCTGCACCTCACTCACCTGCAGCTTCTCCAGGGCTTTGGCAGCAATGTTGGCATTCTTGAAGTTGACGAAGGCACAGAAACGCTCATGAAGAACCCGGACGCTCTCTATCTCACCGACCCTGTAATCATGGAAACACAGAGCCTCTAAAACTACAGCAAAGCAGTGAGGCACAGATCTGCAGGAAACGTCCTTCATGTCCAGTGTTCACAGCTAATATTATTATGAGTACAGTAGTACACCAACCATTCTACTACTTATGGTAGAAATACCACTACAACTAGTAGTACTACTGCTACTCCTGCTGCTGCTACTAAAGCAAGTACTACTTTAACTACCTGTGGGACTATAACAGAGCCACTACTACTACAAGTACTACTTTCACTACCTGTGTGACTATAACAGAGCCACTACTACTACAAGTACTACTTTAACTACCTTTGTGACTATAACAGAGCCACTACTACTACAAGTACTACTTTAACTACCTTTGTGACTATAACAGAGCCACTACTACTACAAGTACTACTTTAACTACCTTTGTGACTATAACAGAGCCACTACTACTACAAGTACTACTTTAACTACCTTTGTGACTATAACAGAGCCACTACTACTACAAGTACTACTTTAACTACCTCAGTGACTAAACTAAAGCCACTACTATTTACCAACATACCTCTGTAACTACTACAGATACTACTACTACTTGGAAATGTTAAATATTGATATTTTTGCTGATAAATATAACTACTAAAGATTTCATGGTGGTTTTAGGTGATACCAGTTTTTCTCATTTCAGTGTAACACAATCGTGTTTCTTCATTGTTGAAGTTGATCAACCTGTGATGCTTCATGCAGATGTCTTAAAGCAATTATCTCAAATATAAGTCACCATCGATCGCTGAATGAGGTAACACACTGATGAAAGTATTGCAATATTTAAATATCTGCAGTATTACGAACTGGGTGTCTGTTGGGACATTAAGTTACTGCTAATGCAAACTGAACATTTCCTGCTGCAGCTTCACATTAAAAGCATTTAACTGGCAAAACAGTTGACATTTATTGTGAAGGAGTCACAGGAAATGCAATGTGTTTATCAGTGAGCTCGACACTGACTGATATCTATTTTGGTCATAAAAGCAGATCACAGCTGCTCACAGAATGATGGAAAAAGGTCAATTATGTCCTCACTTCCTTATTAAAACAACCAGAGTTTGTTCAAAATAAACAGAGTGTACAGTTGGAGCTTTTTATCACCCTTCATAGAACAACTTCATGTGAAGTCCATCTCCTTATTGCAGTGGTCCTGGAACAACTAGATGGGCCTCAGCTGACGGCTTTATTCTGTTGTTCTTTACCCCTAAAGACTGAATTCATGACTCCAGGCTAAACATGCAACGTGTCCTCACACATGTTCAGTGTTTTTACATTTTAAAGACGTCCAAGACGTCTTTCTCTGTCACTTCCAATGTGATGTTCCCGACCCACAGAGAGCGACAGCTCCTGGAAGACAGAGAGAGGGAAGTCAGCAGGAGAGAAGAAAGAAGTTCATGTTTACATTATATTATCATTTTTTTACTACACGCAGCGTACGTATGATAACATTTAAAAAGAACAACTATAAAAAGAAGAGAGGATTGATTTGCTTCATGTTTAGAATGATACTGTTAAACTACTGTCTATTACAGACACGTACCCACTCTGGTCCTTCAGTGCTGGAAGTAAAGAGGAGACAGGAAGTAGACATCATGGAAAGACAAAACAACAAAAACAGAGCATCAATGAGATGTATTTACAACGATGAACCACTGTGGTCTGCTGTAAAGTACACTAATGTGCTGACACAGCACTTACTTACTGTAACATCATATCAATAAACAATAAACTCCCACTGGACTCTACAGTTCATGCAGCATGTCTGCTTTAGTCCAGACTGCTGATACATCTTCATATCCAATATACTGAATATATTCTACTCTGTAAACTACATATTTCTCTGCCCCTTTCTTTGCAGCAGTGTGCTGTTCATAATAGATCGTTTATATCTTACTGTCCATGTATTTAATAATCTTTACACATAAGTGTTGCCGGTCTCTGCTGTTGATGTGTGACGTGACTGGAACAGAGAGCGGTGCTGCCCCCGTGTGGACACAAGCGGGGCTGCGGCTGAGCTCTTACTTTGGGCCTCTGGTGAGGTGACGACCGCCTGAACGGTGGTGAACTTCTCCAGCAGCGCTTCACTCTGCTCCTCCTCGAAGCCCAGCTCCTACAGGGAAAGTCAAGAGGTAAGAACATTAAAGTCACCTCATGGAAACGTCTCTTTTCTTTTTCAAATGCACTCAAGAACGACACGTCATCGACATTTAGACGAGGACAACGCTCGGCTCTAACCGACCGCCTCAACCTGGTCATCACAGCTAGAAAACAATCTCAGCTCTTGTATGTCCAGACTGTTGGTCCCTCTTGACCTGTTAACAGCCAGCTAACCACACGTCTGTATTCACCACAGTTCATTTGGTTTGGATTTAACATGTTGATATCATGTTCTTAAATCAATTATAAACACAAATACAAAAGAAAGAAGCCGGAAGCTGGAACTGGACTGATTTCAGCTCCTGGTTTTATGTGCACGCTTCAGTTCACTTCAATTCATGAAGTTCTTGATGGACGCCTCGGTTCTCCTCACCGTGAGCTGCAGGACGCGGCAGGAGAGGAGTTTACTGGAGGCTTCCTTACAGAGCTGATCCAACTTCAACACCCGCTCCATGGCCGCCTCTGCTTCACTGAACCGCTGGAATGCGCACACACACACACCCACACACAGACACACACACACACACACACACACACACATCGTTTTTTACACTACGCAGGTGTGTTTTAAAAAAATAAATATTGTTATAAGATACATTTTAAGTCCAAATGCTGAATCACAAACTGCAAAATCTAATGTTCTGTAGGAACGTATATGTCTGCTGTGAGCTGACCTTTAACCCCATCAGAGCACACCCCTTACGGAAGTACCCCTTCGGCCAATCGGGAGCCAGCTGAATGGACCTCTGAGCGTCTGCGAGGGCGGACGAGTACTGCTCCAGACACCAATAACAGTAGGAGCGGTTTCCATAGAACCTGTGGGAGTCGCGTAGAGACACTGATGTCAAACCAAAGTGAACGTGAGGAGGAGGAGGAGGATGAAGGTGGGGTGCCATCAGGAGAGGACAGGGTCACTGTCGCTGAGCTGCACAGGTTAGAGGTCATATGTCACCTGTGGTCCTTGGGGTTGCAGTAGATGGCTTCTGTGAACATGTCCACCGCTTGGATGTACTGGCCTTGCTCGAACATCTGAATGCCCTGCACTGGAGAAAGCACACACACACACACACACACACACACACACACACGCACACACACACACACACACACACACACACACTTTTAAACTATGAGGACTTTTTACCGACACTGTGTTCTGTGAATTATTCTTAGTAACCAGAGCTTTGTTCATGAAAAGGAACATCTTTCACAGCTTTGAGCGCAGAGGTATTATGGAATGTGAGAAAATATGTTTTTGTAATTTGGGTGAACCAGCATTTAAAACTTTGCATTAGCAGCAATGTCAGTAGACAATACCTGAAGTTATTCTGTGGTTTTATGTCTCAGTAAAGTTTTAACGACTAACTAACAACAGCTAACATCTATCCCTGATCTATTATTGAAACTTTGCCTCAACACAACATATTAAAGCTACTACGTGGAACTTTCATTTAGTGCTGATTCTGGCGACCCCTGTGGACAAAAGCGGTAGTGTTTCAGAGCACCAGGGTCCCTTTAGAAGTCCCTTTAGGTCTGACAGTCTCAGGTTAATTAACACTACTCATTCGTATTGGAGGATGAGATGAGAACTTAAAAAAGTCAGAATGAAATATGAAATTCACACAATATTTGGAATCTGATGGACTGAATTAACCTAAACAACGTAAATACGTGTTTATCTTCTTCATTAGTTATTAAAAGGGCACAACGTGTATCTAAAGGTCAGACATCGATTCACCTGTCAGAGACTCGCCCCTCCTCTTCATTTATATAATATATAGTTATATAGTATATAAAATTAGAATAGAGCATGAGTGAGTACAGAATTTCAAGCCGAATGCTCATTTCTCTGACCTCCTATTATGCTGGCCTGCTTCACTCAATCTAAGTCAAATGAGCTTAGAGAGACCACAACCCTGTTTGCTATGACACAGGAGTGTTTGTAGGCTTCACTCTGCAATAATTCCAAAAAAATGTCAATAAAAGTGCTGTTTTTTAGGCGAACCTGGAACTTTTTCAACTTCAGCTGTGCCATAAGTGTTCACAAGTATTAACCAGTAACATATACACAATATTTACACAATATTTACACATCTCACAAGTGTTACCTGTATAGACCATCAAAATTATTAAAATAGACCTTGTAGTTTGGGTAGTTTACTCAAGAGAGTAAAAGTATGCAATTTTCGAGCAGAGGGCTAAAAAATAGGGCTAGTAGGCAAAAGGTTAATGGAAACAAGCACATTTCAGAAAAATAAAATGAGAATTTAGTGCAAACAGAAATAGAGAAATACCAGCAGACCCTCATATTCCCACCTGCTCAGACGCGTCCTCCATCCTCTCCTCTCTCTCCAGCTTCTTCCGTTCTTTCTGCCTCTGAAAGGAGACATGCACACGGTGGCAGTGGGATGGAACAGAGACAAGTACGGACACCGGCGGAGAAGCAGACGGGCGGTCGGGTGTGTCGCAAAAAAAGGTAAAATAAATACGAACAGCTTTGAAGAGGGTGTGGACGAATACATGGAAGCAGGGGATGTTAAGTAACAACTGTGGAGTGGGTGTGAAGACAAGGTGGGTCAACAGGTGAGACGATGGAAGGTGCAGTGGAGGAACATATGAGACATATTCATGTTAGTTAGTAGAGGAATCAGAAACACATGAGCTGCAACATCTTATATTTATTCTCACGTTTCTATTTTTGTTACTTTGTGGATTTCTGTTTCATGATTTGGGGATAGTTTCATTATATTTCATTTCACTAAACTGTTGCACACATTGTAGTTTGTTCTGTGTTATGTTTCTAACTTCAGACCTTTTTAAAAATATAAAACACACAAAGAACTTCTAGATTAAGACGAGGATTTATCACCGATACTGTACTTCAGATTGAAATGAACCGTAGTTTAAAGTCTGTGTGATGCGACAACATGGAGCTAATTATATTGTGTGTTGAATTATATTGTAAAATGCTGTCCAGTTATCTGCTATTCCTTTATTACGTTTTTAATCTACAGTTTCCGGTAGCAGTCCATTGGTTCTGGTTCTGTTCCTGTGATGTTCTAGTATCTTTGGTAGATGCAGCTCACGAGCCTTGAGGTGTATTGAATCGTATATATAATATATTGAATTCCTGTTACTCACTTTCCTTTTAGCTCTCCTCCTCTCGGCTCTCCTCCTTGTTCTCTCCTCATCCTCAAACCCAACCCAAAGATCATGAGATGCATGACGTCATGTACTGTGACACACAACGCTTAATTCTGCATCATGTGATGACGACACAGACAAATAAGTAAATGTTGTAATTCTGTAGTTTCGTCAGTAAAGAATCAATTGTGTCTGTGTTTAGTTATTCCAAAATAAATTCAATAATAAAGCTATAAATTAATAATTATAAACGTTAACTTGCAATCTTGACGATCTTGCCTGAGGAGATGAGGCTCGAGGACTCAGTGATCTCTTTTAAATCACTTCTTAAAACTCAGTTTCACAGACTGGCTTCTATGTGACGTCGTCGCTTTTCTGTTTTATTTGTTGATTTTACTAAATTATTTTAATATATATATATAATTTATTGTATTTTGCTTTTGCTGCTTTGTCTGTCAAAAGCACTTTGTAAACTCTGTTTTCAAAGGTGCTCTGAAGTTATTATTATTATTATTATTATTATTATCTTGGATTATTTGTTGATACAGCAGCAGGCAGTCGAGTGAGTTGTAGTCCCACTGACTCACTCATGTTGAAACATCAGTTGAACCATGTTATCCCTCTAATCTCTCTAGTGTCCACCAGGGGGCGACTCCTCTGGTTGTATAGAAGTCTATGAGAAAGTGACTCTACTTCCCTCTTGATTTATTACCTCAGTAAACATTGTGAACAGGGTGAAAGATAGAAGGCAGCATCCTGAGAACTCCATCTGCTGAGACTCTCAACAGACCGCTATGACCTGCAAGGTGAGAGTCACATGACCGGTGGAGGCTTCAGTAGAGGCTAGTTTTGGGGTTTTCTCATGGTGTCTGATAACAGCTTTGCTGTCACTTAACATCGTGACATTCAGAGTCGATGGTTTCACACTTTTTTGAGATGTCAAACTTAAACTTTTGTTATGTTCAGGAGAGCTACGGTCTCTTATAAGGGAGCTGGTTCCCCGTAGTTAAACTTTTACCACCTAGCATAAACATGTTGACAGCTGGAACAATTGACTGACTGAATATCTTTATTTAATCAAATATCAAGTTATTTAAACAATACAAATCAGTACTATCACATACATTTAACAAACTGTAGCCAGAGAATAAAAGTACAAAACCACACTGTAAAAAAACATTTAAAGGTGCTGAATTACAAACTCAGAACAAATGTATGATTGAAGGATCGCCTCCGCACGCCTCTCAATATGGCAACAAGGGTGCAACAGTTCACACAACAACAACAGTGCTGACAGAGCTAACAATGTTTAGCTTGGAACGGTGTTATCAGCTGTAACCGCCGTTTGAGAGCAGTGCAGAGCGGTGCTGATTACTTAACCAGTGGGACGCGCTCAAATGCACTAAAATGCACTGAAGTTCACACCCTGCCGGCCCGGCTCGATATCAACACACAGAGAGAGAGAGTGACTTCATTCTCTGCTCAGGTTGACATTACTCCACTATATCTTCACATAGACAATAGTTGTTTGATGCTATATTAATGCTCTGAATGTCCAATTTTGCACCTTTAAGTTGAGAGACGAGTATTTAAACAAAACACTTACTTGTGATGCACCTGAAGTAAGAAAATGAGCGAAAGAATATTGGCAATATTTTAAACAAAAACATGTAATTCATCTAAAAAGAACAGCAGAGCAGAGAGTAGTGAAGACTGTTTACAGAGAAATGTACTTGATAAGATGCTTTTCTAGAACTGGCAGTAAGATATTACTCCTTAGTAACATTTTTAAGCTAATTCTGTATTAGAAGGCTATTTATAAATCACAAGCTGACCACCCATTGGTTCACTGATACTAGTTCTCTGCTGGAAGTCTTAACGATGGTTAATACAGTAAGTCAAACCTAACATTCATCCATGTGTGTTTAATCTGCTTCAACACTGTAAAGTAACAGAGCACAGATCCGTGATGTGTTCATGCTCTTGGTTGTTTGCTGACTGTGCTGTACAGTGCAGATAAATCACCCACAGCTTCTTGACATCTTGATCTGTGAATGACAAACAGTAAAGCTCACAATATTAACTAAGAACAGGTTTAAACAGCAATAAAAGCAACGACCGCTGCAAACGTCGTGCAGCAGAGACAGATTGAACAGACTCACTCGTTGGCAGCACTGGCACTCTTAAAGTTGACCCTTGTGTACTCCACGTCCTCCTCTTCCTCCTTGCGTCTGTGGGGCCGAGCTGGCCTGATGTTGGAGTAGAGAAGATCTTCCTGGTTTCTAGAGAAGCTCACGCTGGCATAGCAAAGCTCTTCCTGCTGCTCCGCTGGTGAGCTCTGCACCAATAAACAAGAGTATTAAGCAAATATTGGATAAGTCCATTTGTTGTTGGCCTGTAATACAAATGACCAAATAGTAAAACATCTGCAGGGTTAAAGGTGTGGGGGGGGGGGGGGGGGGGGGGGGGCTTGTTCTGCAATTATTTCGTCAACATTCATTCAAAGTTCTCATGTTGTGGCATCAAACCTCAGATTCAAAGTCAAAAAGTGAAGCACAGGTCTTGAGTTCTCTTTTAGTCGTTGTAATACCTCCTGGTCACCAGCAGAGGTTCATGAAGTTTCCCTTCATCTACAAACTGTTAACATGTATCTGTGGATGGAGACCTGTAAATCCCCCAACAATGAAAGGGCCAAAGCCACATCACCTACAGTGTTGATAACAGTGTCTCTGTCTCAGCACCTCATAGTTTAAGACAGAGAAAGGCTGGATAAAGCCGGGGTGGACAAACTTCTTTGATTGTGGGTCGTATACAGAAAACCAGAAGGAGTCACAAGCCAAACAACAGTAAATGTGTCGTTTTCAACCAGTCACACTGCAAGAAAATCACTGATTCTAGACCAGAAAACAACTTTTTCAAATGAACGAAATGTGGGACTGATGTTTAGTTTTATAGTAACACACTTCCTCTTGACTTCAGTGAAAGAGTACTGACTTTACATAATTTTTGCCACTCGCTTGCTGTCTTCCATCTTTACAGTTCCGCCATGTTTACCTGATAAACTGAAGTAAATGTTTTCATAGTAATAAATGTAGAGCAGCTGTTCAAAATGGCAGCGACATCTAGTGTTTAAACTAAGAAGGGCAATGTACACACAGTGTCATTTATTACAAATATGCTCAAACCAAAGTCTAGTTTATTTCAAAAAAATCAAGATAACCAGGGTGTGACATGCACATATAGGTTCACCATTTTGGAAATGATGACAGTATCCAAATAGGGACATGAAGACTTGAAGAAGACATGATGACTATTCAAACGTGCTTTAGAGTGAAGTCTTCGAGACACCTGAGCTCTTCTTCCTCACCTGAGCGCTGTTGTCTGGTCCGTATCCAGACTGGCTGGTTTGTGTCGAGGACCTCTTTCTTCTGGATAGAACAATAAATGAACAAACAAATGAATCATCAAATAAAGTTAGTCAACAACTGAGCGATTGTAAGATGCATTACTGAATATAATCACAGTAAAGCTGAACTGCTCACCGAATCAATAGGAAGGCAGCGAGGATTATGATAGCCAGGAAAATAGCAGTGGTTGATCCAACAGCTACTGTTGTCATTGAAACTGGAGAAACTGATCATTTAAAATAAAATAATATTCAGACAGAAGCATTCTAAATAAAGACGTATAAACTCAACTTGTGCTTGTTTTTCTTGCCCCATAATATGAAATGTATCTCACAAGGTTACAAGGGTTTTATTTGTCACTGTACGACAGGGTTGCACATCGAAATTTAGATTATAGTCCAAATTTGCTAAATAGGAAAGAAAACAATCAAAAATAAAAAAACTATTATATATGGAAGATGAATTCAGGAGTTACCAACAGGACAAAAACAAGACGTTTAACAAAGTGTAACAGAATCTGCTCTATGCAGATGATAAACTTCTTTATCCATTTGTGACTTCCAGGGCGAGTGTGAAGCAGTTGGGTTGAACATCACATCATAGAAATAAAACACGAGTAGAACGGACATTCACATTCAAAACAACGTAGCTGGATGGTCAGACCGGCGGCCATTTGTATGTGTACCGTTGCTTTTGCGACTGTTGTAGCGAGCTAACTTCAAAACAAACTAAACAGACTCACTGAGGTTATAGAGTAACAACCTAACCCCCCCAAAAATACACTCTTGGTACAGTGTAAGAAAGCACAATGCTATCAACGGATGAGTTACAACTTTGCTTTGGTCATTTTCTGTAACCAGTGTAGCATTAAAGCATGGTGGAATTAGCAAACAAGCTAGCTAACTAGCATACAGCTGACTAGTTAGCAAGCTTGCTAATTCCACCATGCTTTAATGCTACACTGGTTACAGAAATGAGCTAAAGGAGGCGTTTGCTTAACTGGATTGTTAAGATAATGTCTAAGTGAATACCCTTCATGTATGATTTACCTGCTACAACAGTCAGATATGAGGTGGAGTTACTACGTCCTCTCATGTTCTGGGCTTCACAGGAATAACTCCCACTGTGTTCAGCTCTGAAGTCAGTGATGATGAAGATCTGTCCTGATGCTTTTGGTGAGTCTTCATCCTCCTTGTACCAGGTGTAGTTAGCTGCTGGGTTAGCATCACTGCTACAGGTCAGAGTCACTGAACTGCCCTCCACTATCTCAGCAGAGGGACTCACTGACACAGAGGGAAGCTTTGGAGCATCTGGAGGAGAAAAGAGAGACAACTTATGAATCTTTGTGTAGAGGCCAGTTATTGTACTGTGGTTACTATGTGAACGTAGAAATCTAAAGAAAGCAACAGTAACCACTAATAGACCTGAACATGAAACACGTTTCCTCTTTGTGGTCTGTTTCTGTGGCCTCCCACATGCATCACAACAAAATGTAATTAAAAAATTCTTCTCAAATTGTGGACGAAACATTTCTTCTCCACAGTTTGTGACGCAATTTGTCGCTGGGACCTCACATTTTGGCAAAAGCAAGTGCAATGCTATGAAATCTTTCAACACAGTGTCAAGCTTGCTTGTTGACCTCCTGTGGTTTTCTACACACACAACTGATACGATATTAAACACATTTCAGGCTTTTTCAAAGCAGTTTTGGGGTTCTGTGTTTAAACTTTTACCCTGTTTCAGGGAAAAGTGCCCAAAGACATTTTTTATAAAATATATTTTGAGTTACTTTGTGTGACTCAAAGTATACATAATAGTGAGTATTAATATTCTAATGTTTGTACTCACACTGGACATCTATAACTAGAGATGAAGAGTCAATCCATCCATGTTTATTCTCAGGCTTGCAGTAGTAGATCCCTCTGTCCTCAGAGCTGATGGAGGTGAAACGATAGATACCTCCTTCTCCATGAGGACGTGTTTGGTTCTCCTTGTACCAGGTGTAGTTAGCTGCTGGGTTAGCATCACTGCTACAGGTCAGAGTCACTGAACTGCCCTCCACTATCTCAGCAGAGGGACTCACTGACACAGAGGGAAGCTTTGGAGCATCTGGAGGAGACGTGTTAGCAGAGATTATTCTAGGTTAATAGTTGAAAAAGTAAACAGTGAATGACTGTGTGAAGCAACATTTAAGACTTTGAAGGTGTTCTGACAAATGGATGTGTGACGGTTTGAATCTTGATCCCAAAACAGAATAAAACCCTAAAATGTCCTGAAGCTGCTCAGTGAATTACAGCAGACTGAATGTGAAGCAAGTAGAGCTGAAGAAAGTAGTTATGATCAGTGAACTCTTCTCCTGCAAAGACTGGACAGATTTAAGATGTTTGTTATCTTTAATAAACTGTTTCACTCACATTTCACATCAATAGAGATGAATTCAGATCTGTTCGTCCCCAGCAGGTTCTCAGCTCTACAGTAATACTGTCCAGAGTCAGAGGACTGGATGGAGCTGAAGACAAGCTGAGGTTCTCCACTGAGAGGAGGAGGGTCTGGATTTACATCCTCCTTGTACCAGGTGTAGTTAGCTGCTGGGTTAGCATCACTGCTACAGGTCAGAGTCACTGAACTGCCCTCCACTATCTCAGCAGAGGGACTCACTGACACAGAGGGAAGCTTTGGAGCATCTGGAGGAGAAATGAATAAACATACTTAAAGATTATACTATGTTATCATAGAAAATTTAGCATTTTAATATTTCAGTTTGTTTGTTTCAGACTATCTCTATTATGTATCACAGCAGCTGTCCAGAGTGCTGATCCTGGAGCTGTCTCAGGTGAGACTCCTGCTGGTGTAAACTGACAATAAGAAGCCTTTAATCATTTGTAATGTTCAACAACTCCACACATTCTTCTCTTTAGATGCTGCTTGTGTCGTTAGCTGAGTCTGTCCTCTCACTTCTAGCTGTTGTAGGGAGTTATTGATTGTTTCTTCACCCAGCTGGCTGATCACTTCTAGTTATGTTCTGTACATAATTCAGCTGAGTCAGCTAAACAGACTGTATGAAAATCATATTATTTTATCCAGTTTCTTCTACTAGTTCTAGTTTTTCTTTTTGTTTCTTTTAATAACACCATTAATTCATAAATAAACAGCTGTGTCTACTTTAAGACTTAGAAGACTTCAGTGTGTTTACAGCTGTGATTATAATTGTGTTCTTGTGTCAGTGTGTGTGTGACACTTCTACATGTAGACTGAGGGGCCAGGGATTGAACCACCGACCCTCTGGTTAGTGGACCACAGCTCTACCTCCTGAGGAATGTTGTGCTTCATACTTTTGGTTCCTCTAAAGTCACATACAGTGCCAGTCTGGTGCCGCCATATGAGATGTTGTTGAACCTCCACAGGCTGACACAGTGGAGTAAACTTACACACTGAAGGAGAACGCTGATCCTCATATCCGCTTACAGCACAGGAGTAGCTGTCTGATGAACCAAAGTAGACGAAATGAGAAGAATATGCTGTCCAGCTATAATGTTCATTCTTGTACCAGTAGTAGGAATGATAACGAGGCAGAACACAACTGCTGAGACACTTCAGCACCAACCTGGTAGAACCATATCTGCTCACCTCCACCTGGAGACCTGGAAGTGTGAAGAAGGATCAGAAATGTTATTTTATTAAACTGTCAACATTCAAACAAGACATTTATATTCTAGTTTTCTAGATGTTGAACATTTGTAGATGATTAACATGTGAATTAAAATGTTACCTGTGAATGACAGAGTGACTCCAGGTGAACCAGTATATTTCTCATCTGGTTGGTTTGTTGTGAACTTGAACTTGTACTCAGCTGAGTCGCTCTCTCTCAGGTCTGTGAGTCTCAGAGTGCACTTCTTCTTCTCATAACATCTGTACTGCACACGACCTGAATACTCAGAGTCTGTTCTCAGATCCACAGGTTCACCATCTTTCTCTTTAGTAAACCAGAATGTGTTCCTGATATTACGGTGCTGTATTCTAGATGGGTATGTGTAGCTGCAGTGTATTTCTACTGTTGATCCTTTTACAGCACAGACCTCAGTAGGAGTGTAAGTCACTCCCCAGTCATCCTGACTCTGTATCACTGAAACACAGAGCACATCAGGAACCACAGTCAGACTCAGAGCAACATCAGAGGACACACTCTCATTAGTAGTGAAGTAAAGAAAGAGTCAACGATGTACACATGATCTCTGCAGTTGGAAGGAACAGCAATGTATTGAACCTGTCAACTTAAACACAGTGAACAAGATCAAACAGCAGAAGTTTAAATATTAGAAGGGTGCAGTTCATGAGATAAAGAGTATTCTTTGCTCTGTGGTTCTCTGTCTGTGGTCAGCTGCTGCAGAGTGAATGGAAACTGTAGAGAGATGCAGAACACTGAGGAGTGAGAGAATAGTGTGATGTAGACAACAGATCACTGACAGTCAGAAGTCGACACAAACACAAACTTCAGATGTGAATTCAATTTACAAAAATGAAATTTGTTTTTCTAAAACCCCAAAATCTGACTTTGCAGCATCTCTGGCCCTAACTTACAACATGTCACTCAAAGAGACACCAACCAGGAAGAGAATCACAATGAATCACAGACTCTAAATGTGGTCGAATGAAACGCTGAACGATTAGAGGAAGTTCCACAGAGAGATCATGTTAATGTACGTACAGTCATTACTTTCATCCACATAAACACAACTTTACTGTCTTTAATGGAGCACGATTCTTCAGTTCATACAGTTTATGATGTTAAGGTACAAGTGTACAGAGATGCTGCTGCTGTTAAAAACAGCTCTGTGTTGGTCGTCCTGTAAACACTTCAATCTAAAGAAAGAAAAGTCAATGTTGCACCACATTTTATAACATCAGATGTGTTTATGAACTGAAAACACAGCTTCCTCTGTTGTCCTGAGGAGCACTAACGGCCTCACAATATAAATGTAGATGTACAGTACCTTGTACAGAGAGAAGGAAGACAACAAATCCAGCGGCTGCTGCTGTTGAACTCATAGCTGCTCCTCTCTGTTAAATCAGCAGGTAGATCAGGAACACTTTATGTCAGTAAGTCACCACAAACATTTCTACTTTAAAAAGGAGGGTGTTGTCTTTGAAGTCAGCTCGTGTCTTCTGGTGTTGGTTCAACGCTGCTGTTTAACACTGACCTGGCTTCCTTCCGCTTCACACTATTAGTATGCATGAACAGACCAATGACTGAAAACCCTCAAGTTGAAATGAAGAAATCATTCTTGCTGTTGTTTTGCAAACGATGCATGAACTTCTTGAAATGTTGTATAAAAATTACAGTTAGAGATATAAACATATACATATATACATATGTATACTGTATATACGTGTTTTTAATCCTCCTGTGTCTGTTGTGACCAGAGTTTGGCAAATTATTTTTGAACAATCAACAGATCCAGTAGCTGAACAAAACCTGTACGCATCATAAACGTTTGTTTGTCACAGATTTTATTTTCTGTAATAATTCCAAAATCAAATGAGAGAATCCCATTGTCTGTTTGTTGAGGTTAACTTCCTGTTGGCCTAAAAACATATGTCATCATAACAAAAAGAGTGTGATTCTGTGTGTGTGAAGTCAGGATTTTCGAGACTAACTGAAATGTGGGTTTTATTTATTTATTCTTTTGTCCAAATATTTATACATTTCAAATACTATATGAAAATGACTCTTGACTTCAGTACCAGTGTGTAGGGTTTAGTGACATCTAGTGGTGAGGTTGCAAATTGCATCAAACTGAATACCCGTCCGTTGAAGAACTACGGTTACCTTCAGGTTACATAAAAATGAACAAAGACTCTCTGGAGTCAGTGTTTGGGCCGTAGAAACATGGCGGAGTCCGTGAAGAAGACCTGCTCCCTGTGTAGATATGAAGCGCTCCTTTTAAGCTAAACGAAAACAGAGTAATTGCTAGTTTCAGGGGATTTTACACTAATGAAAAGATGGTTATGAATATTACATTTCAGTTAAAAGATCCCCCAAAATCCTACACACTGGACCTTTAAAGCAGTTCAACAGTGGTGTTCAAGAGATACAGTTTGTCACTGAGCTGGTTTTCCAATATGGTTCAACCAAACACATTCGTCCAAATAAACCCCTTCTGATGACAGATGACGTACTTCCCACAGATCAGGGATCTCCATGCAGACACCTGGAGTTCATCAGGGTTTTTAGGATCCAAATGGAGCTGAGAGACGCCTCACTTCCAATGAATTCAATTCCTTTGAGGACCTTCTTACATCAGAAGTTTTGCAGTATCATGTGACTTAGTCTTTTCTGAGCTTGAGCTCCGGGCGCCGTAATGTTCCTCATGGTGTCCGAGTCACAACCCCCGACGTCAGCGCTCACACACAAACCGTATCCGACTCTCTCCGTCTCACACGTTCAGCTGTCGGTGTTCTCGGGCCTCCCGTCCTCCCGTCCTCGTTCCTGCTTCCTTCTCCCATGAGCCCTGGTGCTGCTGGGGTTGGGAGGGGACACGGTTAAGGTTGCCACGGTTTCTTGTCTCGACCTTGTTGGTCTGCTACGTGTTTAAAGCGGCACTTGTCGCCGTAGAAACAGCCTGTGGTCTGCCAGTAGAAGCACTCGTCTCCGCTTATTGGTGCGCACCGTCTGGACCTGCGTGGACAGAACCAGAGGAGAGGACCCCGCGTCACATTCAGAAACAATGAACATCAATACATGATGCCAACAGTGCACTTCTGTGTTACACTGTGATTATAGTCTTTAAATCACTGATTGGTGTCGATGGACGTTGCTCCAAGGAAGTGGGATTTTCTGAAATGTAGTTTGAGTCACTAAATGAGGTTTCAGTTTAATTTGACCTTAAATGTAAAGAACAGTTCACAGTGCAAATGCAAAAAAGAGAGAAACAATGCTTTTATTTATTCAAAATCAGCATCAACTATTTTATCTTTTATTTTAACAAAGAGTTTTAAAAGTTTCATGTTTCATGTTTAACTCCTAAAGCGTTGTTTTTTTTGGATGTCTATCTTGCGAGGATCATCAATGATCATAATCTTCCCAATACGTCACCTAAAATGTCTCACGACATGTCTAATCCTCACCTTAACCTCAACCAAAACTTAAAGGCGGGTTCACCCCAAAATCAAAATCACATAATGTTCCTCTAACCCGCAGTGCTGTTAGTCAATCCAGATTGTTTAGGTGTGAGATGCCGAGTGTTGGAGATTTCTGAAAAGAGACATTGCTGTTGAGTTTTTCCAAATGTCTCTCAACTGTTTTCACCGCTTTAAGCACCACAAGCTGAGTTCCATCAACAAGAGGCAACTCACACCAAAACCATCTAGAAAGATAAATAACGCTACAGGATATGATTTTGGGGGTGACCGGTCCCTTTAATACTAATCTCTGACGCCTAAAGCAACTCAAAGACGTGAAAGCTGGTGATAGAATCCTCGACTTTGTAAGGAACCAAAGTGTTCATCTGCAGAGGGAGGACATTTCTGAAACAAGGCACCACAAAGATCCAGGTTCAGAGTGAGATGCTCGGTACCCTGCGGCTGCTGAGCTCTGCTGTGGTCCTGCAGCGTTGATCCTTTGCATGGGGGACACGGTGCGCTGGGTCCAGCGCTCTGGGTACCTCATCACCAGCTTGCAGCTCCCCAGCTCCACGCCCTGGACAGGAGGACACGGCACCGTAAAGTACACCGAGACATCGACGAGGACAAACGTCACGTCGGGTTCGTTCACCTGCACCTCACTCACCTGCAGCTTCTCCAGGGCTTTGGCAGCAATATTGGCATTCTTGAAGTTGACGAAGGCACAGAAACGCTCATGAAGAACCCGGACGCTCTCTATCTCACCGACCCTGTAATCATGGAAACACAGAGCCTCTAAAACTACAGCAAAGCAGTGAGGCACAGATCTGCAGGAAACGTCCTTCATGTCCAGTGTTCACAGCTAATATTATTATGAGTCCAGTAGTACACCAACCATTCTACTACTTATGGTAGAAATACCACTACTACTAGTAGTACTACTGCTACTCCTGCTGCTGCTACTAAAGCAAGTACTACTTTAACTACCTGTGGGACTATAACAGAGACACTACTACAAGTATTACTTTAACTACCTGTGTGACTATAACAGAGACACTACTACCACTACAAGTACTACTTTAACTACCTGTGTGGCTATAACGGAGCCACTACTACTACAAGTACTACTTTAACTACCTGTGGGACTATAACAGAGCCACTACTACAAGTACTACTTTAACTACCTGTGTGGCTATAACGGAGCCACTACTACTACAAGTACTACTTTAACTACCTGTGGGACTATAACAGAGCCACTACTACAAGTACTACTTTAACTACCTGTGTGGCTATAACGGAGCCACTACTACTACAAGTACTACTTTAACTACCTGTGGGACTATAACAGAGCCACTACTACAAGTATTACTTTAACTACCTGTGTGACTATAACAGAGCCACTACTACTACAAGTACTACTTTAACTACCTCTGTGCCTATACTAAAGCTACTATTACTACTACTAAAAGTACAACTTTAACGTTATCTGTGACTAAACCAAAGCTACAACTACTACTACTTAAAGTACTACTTTAACTATCTCTATGACTATACCAAAGCTACTACTACTATAAAAAGTACTTCTTTAACTACCTCAGTGAATAAACTAAAGCCACTACTATTTACCAACATACCTCTGTAACTACTACTACTACTTGGAAATGTTAAATATTGATATTCTTGCTGATAAATATAACTACTAAAGATTTCATGGTGGTTTTAGGTGATACCAGTTTTTCTCATTTCAGTGTAACACAATCGTGTTTCTTCATTATTGAAGTTGATCAACCTGTGATGCTTCATGCAGATGTCTTTAAGCAATTATCTCAAATATAAGTCACCATCGATCGCTGAATGAGGTAACACACTGATGAAAGTATTGCAATATTTAAATATCTGCAGTATTACGAACTGGGTGTCTGTTGGGACATTAAGTTACTGCTAATGCAAACTGAACATTTCCTGCTGCAGCTTCACATTAAAAGCATTTAAACAGTTGACATTTATTGTGAAGGAGTCACAGGAAATGCAATGTGTTTATCGATGAGCTCGACACTGACCGATATCTATTTTGGTCATAAAAGCAGATCACAGCTGCTCACAGAATGATGGAAAAAGGTCAATTATGTCCTCACTTCCTTATTAAAACAACCAGAGTTTGTTCAAAATAAACAGAGCGTACAGTTGGAGCTTTTTATCACCCTTCATAGAACAACTTCATGTGAAGTCCATCTCCTTATTGCAGTGGTCCTGGAACAACTAGATGGGCCTCAGCTGACGGCTTTATTCTGTTGTTCTTTACCCCTAAAGACTGAATTCATGACTCCAGGCTAAACATGCAACGTGTCCTCACACACGTTCAGTGTTTTTACATTTTAAAGACGTCCAAGACGTCTTTCTCTGTCACTTCCAATGTGATGTTCCCGACCCACAGAGAGCGACAGCTCCTGGAAGACAGAGAGAGGGAAGTCAGCAGGAGAGAACAAAGAAGTTCATATTTGCATTATATTATCATTTTTTTACTACACGCAGCGTACGTATGATAACATTTAAAAAGAATAACTATAAAAAGAAGAGAGGATTGATTTGCTTCATGTTTAGAATGATACTGTTAAACTACTGTCTATTACAGACACGTACCCACTCTGGTCCTTCTCTTCCTCTGGAAGTAAAGAGGAGACAGGAAGTAGACATCATGGAAAGACAAAACAACAAAAACAGAGCATCAATGAGATGTATTTACAACGATGAACCACTGTGGTCTGCTGTAAAGTACACTAATGTGCTGACACAGCACTTACTTACTGTAACATCATATCAATAAACAATAAACTCCCACTGGACTCTACAGTTCATGCAGCATGTCTGCTTTAGTCCAGATTGCTGATACATCTTCATATCCAATATACTGAATATATTCTACTCTGTAAACTACATATTTCTCTGCCCCTTTCTTTACAGCAGTGTGCTGTTCATAATAGATCGTTTATATCTTACTGTCCATGTATTTAATAATCTTTACACATAAGTGTTGCCGGTCTCTGCTGTTGATGTGTGACGTGACTGGAACAGAGAGCGGTGCTGCCCCCGTGTGGACACAAGCGGGGCTGCGGCTGAGCTCTTACTTTGGGCCTCTGGTGAGGTGACGACCGCCTGAACGGTGGTGAACTTCTCCAGCAGCGCTTCACTCTGCTCCTCCTCGAAGCCCAGCTCTCGCCCAGCTCTCGGCTCTCCTCCTTGTTCTCTCCTCATCCTCAAACCCAACCCAAAGATCATGAGATGCATGACGTCATGTACTGTGACACACAACGCTTAATTCTGCATCATGTGATGACGACACAGACAAATAAGTAAATGTTGTAATTCTGTAGTTTCGTCAGTAAAGAATCAATTGTGTCTGTGTTTAGTTATTCCAAAATGAATTCAATAATAAAGGTATAAATTAATAATTATAAACGTTAACTTGCAATCTTGACGATCTTGCCTGAGGAGATGAGGCTCGAGGACTCAGTGATCTCTTTTAAATCACTTATTAAAACTCAGTTTCACAGACTGGCTTCTATGTGACGTCGTCGCTTTTCTGTTTTATTTGTTGATTTTACTAAATTATTTTAATATATATATATAATTTATTGTATTTTGCTTTTGCTGCTTTGTCTGTCAAAAGCACTTTGTAAACTCTGTTTTCAAAGGTGCTCTGAAGTTATTATTATTATTATTATTATTATTATTATCTTGGATTATTTGTTGATACAGCAGCAGGCAGTCGAGTGAGTTGTAGTCCCACTGACTCACTCATGTTGAAACATCAGTTGAACCATGTTATCCCTCTAATCTCTCTAGTGTCCACCAGGGGGCGACTCCTCTGGTTGTATAGAAGTCTATGAGAAAGTGACTCTACTTCCCTCTTGATTTATTACCTCAGTAAACATTGTGAACAGGGTGAAAGATAGAAGGCAGCATCCTGAGAACTCCATCTGCTGAGACTCTCAACAGACCGCTATGACCTGCAAGGTGAGAGTCACATGACCGGTGGAGGCTTCAGTAGAGGCTAGTTTTGGGGTTTTCTCATGGTGTCTGATAACAGCTTTGCTGTCACTTAACATCGTGACATTCAGAGTCGATGGTTTCACACTTTTTTGAGATGTCAAACTTAAACTTTTGTTATGTTCAGGAGAGCTACGGTCTCTTATAAGGGAGCTGGTTCCCCGTAGTTAAACTTTTACCACCTAGCATAAACATGTTGACAGCTGGAACAATTGACTGACTGAATATCTTTATTTAATCAAATATCAAGTTATTTAAACAATACAAATCAGTACTATCACATACATTTAACAAACTGTAGCCAGAGAATAAAAGTACAAAACCACACTGTAAAAAAACATTTAAAGGTGCTGAATTACAAACTCAGAACAAATGTATGATTGAAGGATCGCCTCCGCACGCCTCTCAATATGGCAACAAGGGTGCAACAGTTCACACAACAACAACAGTGCTGACAGAGCTAACAATGTTTAGCTTGGAACGGTGTTATCAGCTGTAACCGCCGTTTGAGAGCAGTGCAGAGCGGTGCTGATTACTTAACCAGTGGGACGCGCTCAAATGCACTAAAATGCACTGAAGTTCACACCCTGCCGGCCCGGCTCGATATCAACACACAGAGAGAGAGAGTGACTTCATTCTCTGCTCAGGTTGACATTACTCCACTATATCTTCACATAGACAATAGTTGTTTGATGCTATATTAATGCTCTGAATGTCCAATTTTGCACCTTTAAGTTGAGAGACGAGTATTTAAACAAAACACTTACTTGTGATGCACCTGAAGTAAGAAAATGAGCGAAAGAATATTGGCAATATTTTAAACAAAAACATGTAATTCATCTAAAAAGAACAGCAGAGCAGAGAGTAGTAAAGACTGTTTACAGAGAAATGTACTTGATAAGATGCTTTTCTAGAACTGGCAGTAAGATATTACTCCTTAATAACATTTTTAAGCTAATTCTGTATTAGAAGGCTATTTATAAATCACAAGCTGACCACCCATTGGTTCACTGATACTAGTTCTCTGCTGGAAGTCTTAACGATGGTTAATACAGTAAGTCAAACCTAACATTCATCCATGTGTGTTTAATCTGCTTCAACACTGTAAAGTAACAGAGCACAGATCCGTGATGTGTTCATGCTCTTGGTTGTTTGCTGACTGTGCTGTACAGTGCAGATAAATCACCCACAGCTTCTTGACATCTTGATCTGTGAATGACAAACAGTAAAGCTCACAATATTAACTAAGAACAGGTTTAAACAGCAATAAAAGCAACGACCGCTGCAAACGTCGTGCAGCAGAGACAGATTGAACAGACTCACTCGTTGGCAGCACTGGCACTCTTAAAGTTGACCCTTGTGTACTCCACGTCCTCCTCTTCCTCCTTGCGTCTGTGGGGCCGAGCTGGCCTGATGTTGGAGTAGAGAAGATCTTCCTGGTTTCTAGAGAAGCTCACGCTGGCATAGCAAAGCTCTTCCTGCTGCTCCGCTGGTGAGCTCTGCACCAATAAACAAGAGTATTAAGCAAATATTGGATAAGTACATTTGTTGTTGGCCTGTAATACAAATGACCAAATAGTAAAACATCTGCAGGGTTAAAGGTGTGGGGGGGAGGGGGGGGGGGGGGGTGGGCTTGTTCTGCAATTATTTCGTCAACATTCATTCAAAGTTCTCATGTTGTGGCATCAAACCTCAGATTCAAAGTCAAAAAGTGAAGCACAGGTCTTGAGTTCTCTTTTAGTCGTTGTAATACCTCCTGGTCACCAGCAGAGGTTCATGAAGTTTCCCTTCATCTACAAACTGTTAACATGTATCTGTGGATGGAGACCTGTAAATCCCCCAACAATGAAAGGGCCAAAGCCACATCACCTACAGTGTTGATAACAGTGTCTCTGTCTCAGCACCTCATAGTTTAAGACAGAGAAAGGCTGGATAAAGCCGGGGTGGACAAACTTCTTTGATTGTGGGTCGTATACAGAAAACCAGAAGGAGTCACAAGCCAAACAACAGTAAATGTGTCGTTTTCAACCAGTCACACTGCAAGAAAATCACTGATTCTAGACCAGAAAACAACTTTTTCAAATGTACGAAATGTGGGACTGATGTTTAGTTTTATAGTAACACACTTCCTCTTGACTTCAGTGAAAGAGTACTGACTTTACATCATTTTTGCCACTCGCTTGCTGTCTTCCATCTTTACAGTTCCGCCATGTTTACCTGATAAACTGAAGTAAAGGTTTTCATAGTAATAAATGTAGAGCAGTTGTTCAAAATGGCAGCGACATCTAGTGTTTAAACTAAGAAGGGCAATGTACACACAGTGTCATTTATTACAAATATGCTCAAACCAAAGTCTAGTCTATTTCAAAAAAATCAAGAAAACCAGGGTGTGACATGCACATATAGGTTCACCATTTTGGAAATGATGACAGTATCCAAATAGGGACATGAAGACTTGAAGAAGACATGATGACTATTCAAACGTGCTTTAAAGTGAAGTCTTAGAGACACCTGAGCTCTTCTTCCTCACCTGAGCGCTGTCGTCTGGTCCGTCTCCAGACTGGCTGGTTTGTGTCGAGGACCTCTTTCTTCTGGAGAGAACAATAAATGAACAAAGATATGAATCATCAAATAAAGTTAGTCAACAACTGAGCGATTGTAAGATGCATTACTGAATATAATCACAGTAAAGCTGAACTGCTCACCTAATCAATAGGAAGGCAGCGAGGATTATGATAGCCAGGAAAATAGCAGTGGTTGATCCAACAGCTACTGTTGTCATGGAAACTGGAGAAACTGATCAAACAGAACAATTAGAAACTGATCATTTAAAATGATATTCAGACAGAAGCATTCTAAATAAAGACGTATAAACTCAACTTTTGCTTTTTTTGCCCCATAATATGAAATGTATCTCACAAGGTTACAAGGGTTTTATTTGTCACTGTACGACAGGGTTGCACATAGAAATTTAGATTGTTGTCCAAATTTGCTAAATAGGAAAGAAAACAAACAACAAAAAATATATATATTACATATGGACGTAGCTGGATGGTCAGACCGGCGGCCATTTTTATGTGTACCGTTGCCTTTGCGACTGTTGTAGCGAGCTAACTTCAAAACAAACTAGTTTTCCAGTAAGAACTTAAATAAATATATATATATACTTCATCGACACACACTTGCCAGTGTAGGAAAGAACATTGGGGCTCATTTTGTGTAGCAATAAAGTATGGTGGTTAGCCAGCTTGCTTATTTCTTGAACGCTACACTGCTACAGGTCAGAGTCACTGAACTGCCCTCCACTATCTCAGCAGAGGGACTCACTGACACAGAGGGAAGCTTTGGAGCATCTGGAGGAGACATGTTAACAGAGATTAAGAGTATTTCACCACAGAAACACAAGTGGTATTTGAAGAAATGTAAATAAATAAACTGTGAATGACTGTGTGTAGCAGCATTTTAGACTTTGAAGGTGTTCTGACAAATGGATGTGTGACGGTTTGAATCTGTGTCTCAAAACAGCATAAAACCCTAAAATGTCCTGAAGCTGCTCAGTGAATTACAGCAGACTGAATGTGAAGCAAGTAGAGCTGAAGAAAGTAGTTATGATCAGTGAACTCTTCTCCTGCAAAGACTGGACAGATTTAAGATGTTTGTTATCTTTAATAAACTGTTTCACTCACATTTCACATCAATAGAGATGAATTCAGATCTATTCGTCCCCAGCAGGTTCTCAGCTCTACAGTAATACTGTCCAGAGTCAGAGGACTGGATGGAGCTGAAGACAAGCTGAGGTTCTCCACTGAGAGGAGGAGGGTCTGGATTTACATCCTCCTTGTACCAGATGTAGTTAGCTGCTGGGTTAGCATCACTGCTACAGGTCAGAGTCACTGAACTGCCCTCCACTATCTCAGCAGAGGGACTCACTGACACAGAGGGAAGCTTTGGAGCATCTGGAGGAGAAACAAATAAACATACTTAAAGATTAGAATATTTTTGTCACAGCTCTGCCCCTTCCCTCCTGTCTTTTTATTTCTCACTCACGTCACTCACCTATCAACTCATTCAGTGCAGCTGTCTGCCTCCCTCATCATCAGCACAACTCCCCTCACCTTCAGCCACTGTATAAACCCCTGCCTCTAAGTCACTCACCGCCAGATCATTCCCATTTCTACCCGCCCGTTTGGCTCGTCCAGTTCCCGGTTTTCCAGTCTTCCTGCCCTGCCTCGTCCTGCCAGATTTTCCCCCTCATTTCTTGTCTTGTGCTTGGACTCCCTGTTGTGTTCTGGTAACGATTCTTATTTTGTTCAATACTCATTAAAACCTGTTTCTCATTACCTCTCGTCCTGCATTTGAGTCCACCACCACACCTCGTGACAATTTTATCATAGAATATTTACCATTTTAATTAATATTTCAGTTTCTTTGTTTCAGACTATCTCTATTATGTATCACAGCAGCTGTCCAGAGTGCTGATCCTGGAGCTGTCTCAGGTGAGACTCCTGCTGGTGTAAACTGACAATAAGAAGCCTTTAATCATTTGTAATGTTCAACAACTCCACACATTCTTCTCTTTAGATGCTGCTTGTGTCGTTAGCTGAGTCTGTCCTCTCACTTCTAGCTGTTGTAGGGAGTTATTGATTGTTTCTTCACCCAGCTGGCTGATCACTTCTAGTTATGTTCTGTCAAGTTTTTTGAGTTTAATTTTGGGTGAAAAAAGCTCTTATATATATTTTCATCGGTTCAAACTCAACAAACTCCCTCTAATATATTCTGATACTCACAGCTGTTGTATCATCAACTGTTTGCAAATGTTACCGGTCATTTCCATATTAATATTATACTATTAATATATATTATATTATCCAGCCTCTGTGGTTGTAGCAGCAATCCTGTTTTTCCAATTTATTACTACAACCATGAAGACCGTCTCTCTGTCAAGTCTGTGGAAACTGGAAATTCCATTTCTTTTTTAAAGTTACTAATTACTTGGTCTTTCACGCCCATCTCACCTGCAGCCCATTCTCTCATTAGTCCCTCAGTATTTACATCAGTCCACTTGCACTCGGTCCCTGACAGATTGTCTTGTGTGTTTCTGCCAAGCTCTCCAGTGTATTCCTAGCCCCAGTTTCTGATCTACCAGTTCTAACCCTGTTTGTGATGTTTGGACCTTGGATTTTCTGACTTTCTGCCCCTTTTGGATTTCTTTTCCTGATGGTAATTTTTGTTTTTAAGGAGAACCAAACCTATGGGGTTGGGAAATTAGCTGCATTTATATAGTGCTTTTCTAGTCTTAGCGACCACTCAAAGCACTTTATAACACAAGGTAGCGTTAACATATTCGCAGACAAACAGTCATACACTGGTGGCAGAGGCTTCCATACTTTTCAGTTACACAATCACAGCAATTTGGTGTTCAGTATCTTTCCATAGGACACTGCATGACGACTGAAGGGGCCAGGGATTGAACCACTGAGCCTCAGAGTAATGGAAGACAGCTCTACCTCCTGAGTTATTTAACAGTTCATTCATAATGATTTTGGTACCCCTTAATTTGTATGCATATGAGATGTTGTTGAACCTCCACAGGCTGACACAGTGGAGTAAACTTACACACTGAAGGAGAACGCTGGTCCTCATGTCCGCTTACAGCACAGGAGTAGCTGTCTGAAGAACCAAAGCGGACTAAATTTGAAGAAGATCCTGTCCAGATGTTCTGTCCGTTCTTGTACCAGAAGTAGGAAGGATGTTCAGGCAGAACACAACTGCTGAGACACTTCAGCACCAACCAGGTAGAATCATATCTGCTCACCTCCAGCTGGAGACCTGGATCTGTGAAGAAGGAAAATAAATGTTATTTTACATTCACACAAGACATTTATATTCTAGTTTTCTAGATGTTAAACATTTGTAGATGATTAACATGTGAATTAAAATGTTACCTGTGACGGACAGAGTGACTCCAGGTGAACCAGTATATTTCTCTGTTGGCTGGTTTGTTGTGAACTTGAACTTGTACTCAGCTGAGTCGCTCTCTCTCAGGTTTGTGATTCTCAGAGTGCACTTCTTCTCAGAACATCTGTACTGCACACGACCTGAATAATCAGAGTCTGTTCTCAGATTCACAGGTTCACCATCTTTCTCTTTAGTAAACCAGAATCTGTTGCTGATATCACGGTGCTGTATTCTAGATGGGTATGTGTAGCTGCATTGTATTTTTACTGTTGATCCTTTTACAGCACAGACCTCAGTAGGAGTGTAAGTCACTCCCCAGTCATCCTGACTCTGTATCACTGAAACACAGAGCACATCAGGAACCACAGTCAGACTCAGAGCAACATCAGAGGACACACTCTCATTAGTAGTGAAGTAAAGAAAGAGTCAACGATGTACACATGATCTCTGCAGTTGGAAGGAACAGCAATGTATTGAACCTGTCAACTTAAACACAGTGAACAAGATCAAACAGCAGAAGTTTAAATATTAGAAGGGTGCAGTTCATGAGATAAAGAGTCTTCTTTGCTCTGTGGTTCTCTGTCTGTGGTCAGCTGCTGCAGAGTGAATGGAAACTGTAGAGAGATGCAGAACACTGAGGAGTGAGAGAATAGTGTGATGTAGATAACAGATCACTGACAGTCAGAAGTCGACACAAACACAAACTTCAGATGTGAATTAAATTTACAAAAATGTAATTTGTTTTTCTAAAACCCCAAAATCTGACTTTGCAGCATCTCTGGCCCCTCTGGCCCTAACTTACAACATGTCACTCAAAGAGACACCAACCAGGAAGAGAATCACAATGAATAACAGCCTCTAAATGTGGTCGAATGAAACGCTGAACTATTAGAGGAAGTTCCACAGAGAGATCATGTTAATGTACGTACAGTCATTACTTTCATCCACATAAACACAACTTTACTGTCTTTAATGGAGCACGATTCTTCAGTTTATACAGTTTATGATGTTAAGGTACAAGTGTACAGAGATGCTGCTGCTGTTAAAAACAGCTCTGTGTTGGTCGTCCTGTAAACACTTCAATCTAAAGAAAGAAAAGTCAATGTTGCACCACATTTTATAACAGATGTGTTTATGAACTGAAAGCAGCTTCCTCTGTTGTCCTGAGGAGCACTAACGGCCTCACAATATAAATGTAGATGTACAGTACCTTGTACAGAGAGAAGGAAGACAACAAATCCAGCGGCTGCTGCTGTTGAACTCATAGCTGCTCCTCTCTGTTAAATCAGCAGGTAGATCAGGAACACTTTATGTCAGTAAGTCACCACAAACATTTCTACTTTAAAAAGGAGGATGTTGTCTTTGAAGTCAGCTTGTGTCTTCTGGTGTTGGTTCAACGCTGCTGTTTAAAACCGGCCTGGCTTCCTTCCGCTTCACATTATTAGTATGCATGAACAGACCAATGACTGTAAACCCTCAAGTTGAAATAAAGAAATCATTCTTGCAGTTGTTTTGCAAACGATGCATGAACTTCTTGAAATCATGTTGTATAAAAATGACAGTAAGAGAGTCAGTGTGCGTCTCTGACACAATTTTAGGAAGAATTACTCCTTTTTCTTTCCCATAGTTCATGTCAGGTCAAATGTATTAACAGCTCCAGTCTAACTGGGATACTGGGCTGGATGCTGGATAACTGGGCCATGAATAGAGACACGGGTAAAGCACTATGGTATGTGATGCTTAAGGAAAGTGCACAGAAGTTTTAATCAGTGTGCAGAGCTGATGATATGGTGAGGTCTGCATCTAGCACGTCACAGCTTCCTGTTTCAGCTTTGAGAGGTGGTCTAATTCAAAAGAACATCTGAAGTAAATCTAATAATAGAACAATCCAGCAACATAAAACGAGCTGTGTGAGGCTGCACTGAGGCACAGTGGTGCTCTAAGTCAGGGGTCTTCAACGTTTTTCAGGCCAAGGACCCCCAAACTGATAGAGAGATGGAGCAGGGACCCCCGACTATATGTATTGTAAAAAATTGTGTTTTAGCTTAAAATGGGCCTATAAACATACCTCTTTATTGTGCATTCAATACTAAGCTTTTCAAATAATACACAGGTTCATATATTCATGTTTTTATATTAAACATGTGCAAGGTACAGTGAGTAGGGAGGCCGTGTTACTGCCATGTATAAACACACCTTGTCAACTGATACCAATGCCAATATCAACATTGTCTGTCAATTACATGATAATCATGCATACAAGTTATTCAAAGTGACGTTTTTATTTTAAACATAAATGTGGAAATTGAAAATTAGAGTGCCACTGCCATGCAAAAACATACCTGTTATCTTGCATGGATGGATGGATGGATACAAAACTGAACTATTAAAATAATGGACAGATTCATGTTTGAAAAAATATATATATAAAATTAAAAAATAGTCTAAACAACCAAAAATTTTGCGGACCCCCTGTTGAAGACCTCTGCTCTAAGCTAAATGCTAGCGTCAGCATGCTAACATGCTCACAATGACAATGCTATTATGCTGATGTTCAGCAGGTTTATCTGTGTTAACAGGCTAACATTTGGTAATTAGCAGTAAACACAAAGTAAAGCAGAGGATGGATGTTGCATTTCATCATAAATCAAAGCGTATGAAGGATTAAATCAAAAGGCAGGGCATCACCAAAGTCTGTATGATTCATCTTCAAGGGACCACGAATGTCCGTAGAAGGTTTCATGTCATTCCATCAAATAGTTGTTGAGATATTTCAGTTTGGACTGAAGTGGTGGACCGAGTGACCCACCGACCGACATTGTTGTCCCTAATGCTAAGCCGCTAACATAAGAGCAGGGACGTATCAGAGAAGCAAACACTAAATGTACCGCTGTCCCAAAGGCGAGGCGCCAGTACAGTGTCGCGTTTTTTGATTTTAGCAGGCTGAATAAATAATGATTGATTAATATAAAAATATGTAATGATAATTAATAATTCAATTATGATTCATAAAACCATGAATTAGTACAAAAAATGAATAATGATGGTACTCGCCTTCTGCCATAAGACACACAAGTAACAGAATTTAACATTACATTAAATTTGGGACGCCACCCAACTATTGAAAAATAGGGAAAACTTATAATTAATCAGTTTAGTCTCAATCTCCGGGTTGCTACGGAGTTCTTGTAATGTTGAACAGTGACTTATTATTTTATATACACACAAATCAAATGATCAAGTTCTTTATAATGAAATATGTATTGGATTAACGACATAACTAAATTACTAAACAGAAAATAAATATATACCCAATAAATTAATAAGATTTATGGAATTAATAAAGAATATATTGAAGAGTCTCTCTTCTTTTACTAACACACACATACAGTATATACACACACTGGGCCTTTCTCAATATGCGTACTTCTCTGTACTTGTGAACTCGTGGACTTTTGAAACGTCATCAGTCTCAGCCCAAGTACTGTTCCAATTCAAAGTTCACATTAAGCCAAGCACGGTCCAAATGCCCGGATGTGGCTCGCTCCGCCCATTTGACCGGGTCTGCATCGGAGTTGACTTGTCTGTACTTGGGACAGCCAAATATCCCAGAATGCATTTTGCACCAGCAACAGGAAACAATGGCGGAGGAGAAATCACACAACTGGAAGTTGAAACTTTCTAAATACTACTGTTGTTAAGTCACAGAAAGTAATTTTAGGATGTTTTGAGGCGAGAAGTTAGTTGTTAAAGCATCAAATCTGTAGTCGGTTTGTAAAGATTCAGCCGATTTAAAAATATGCTCCGACGATTTCGGAGATGTGAGGTGTTGCGAGCGGGACCGGCAGTAAACCAGCACCGGGGGCTCAGCGCTCATGTTACCCGCCTAGAACAGCCTGATCTCGGCAGTAAACCCCGCCAGCACCGGGGGCTCAGCGCTCACGGTGCACGCCTAGAACAGCCTGACCTCGGCGAGTCTTTTTGAAACTTGCCGCTGGTATTGACGTCTCTGTAGCGTTTTCCTCGTCGGCAAAGAGTACAGCAATCCGGATCTGATCCACATACATATATATACATACATACAATTATTTATATATATATATATATATACACACATATATATACACACACACACATATATATATATATATATATATATATATATATATATAATATAATACACTTATATAATGATATATCATTTTTTATTTTAAATGAAAATGAAAACAGCAGGGTTGTCATATTTAGTTTGATTGTAAAAATACTTTACAGTAAAAAAAACGGATTAAACTCATAAGCAAGACCAGCTGAGGTGGTGATGTCATCAAGTAAGCTGCTGTTCCAATTGTCCCTACTGGTTCTCTGGACTTGTGAACTTGGGTATTGAGAAAGGCCCACTCTCTCTCTCTCCACAGATTGTTGATCTGAGATAGTAGGCTCCTAGTTGTATGGTAGTTGTTAGTTTTAGATATTATTTGACTTGATCAATATTATTGGAATCTAATAAACTCTGTTTTACTTTAACGAGCAGCTTTCTGTGATTACTTTGTGCATGTGTATTGTGATAATAGCTGGACATGTGGTCTGTGTTCGAATTCAAACCTTCACCGTTGTTATGATGTGGTGTGTTCATGGACCCAAATGCAGACACAGGACAGCAGAGTTCTTTCACAAACCAAGATATTTATTTCGCTCAGTCAGGAGGAAAAAACAGAAAATAGCAAAAGTCACTACGGAGGCGTCTCCACGCGCTCCGCACGGGTCCAACCGTTCACTCTGAATGTGGAATAGTACTTTGACTGTGGACATTGTGAGTGAACACTGTGATACTTAGGCCAGGCACCAGGATGAAGTGACTGAGGGGGCTGTTAAAAATTGCAAGGGCATCATTTATTTCATAAAATTAAATGAATTGATGTAACTATGCAATAACCTGAGAAACGTTAAACAACAACAACATCATAACGCTACTGATTAAAGAATACATTAAGATAAGAACGTAGCACTATACAGCGCTAAATATCTTTTACATTTTGAAACAGCTGTTAGCAGCTCCCTTTCTTTAACACCTTTGCTATATTTCTATATATACAAGAAGCTTAAACAATATCCTTTGGCTTGTTTCAAGTACAACTTTTGACAAAAACAAATACAAATCAGGTTTTTCCGTTTCCTTTGGAGTTAATGCAGGTTTGCTTCCAGTGGTAAGTCACTACATTTAGGTTTACTTGATTATCTCGATCTTCTGCCACGAGACAAGACTACACATCTACTCCAAAACCATTCAGAGGAAAATGTGGTACTTTTCACTCCACTACATTTATTTGATAACTTTAGTTACAAGTCAACTAGCAGATTCAGATTAATATTTAAAAAATACAATCAACAAATTTCTGAGAGGAGATGAGGATTTATTGATCCCAGGGGCAGAAATTCACACGTACAATTTGATGCAAATACTTTTGGACTTTTAAGCACATTTTTTGAATGCATGATTTTTACTTTTAGGTAAGTAAAAGATGTAAATACTTCCTTCACCACTGACACTACTGTAGTAGTAAACTCGTTAGCAAGACATGCTAATGCTTGCAGCCGACATTAGCACACAGTTCAATTCTGTCCTTGCACTGTTTCTCTGCAAACTCTTGAGATACCGAGTATCATCTTTACTGAATCCAACACTTGACCTGCTATAGTTACAATGGCTACGCTTTTTAAACGCTCAGTTGCGTTTCTATGCGTCACTTCATCTGCTGAGAATCTTGACAGACCGCGAAACGATACAAATCAGTGCAATCAAATCAATTTAAATAACTGCAGCCACAGGAGGAAAACAGTGTGAAATAACTACAAAAAAACATTTTAAGGTGCTGAATTCCAAATTTAGAGCAAATTTATGATTGAGAGATTGGCTCCACGCGGCTCTCAACATGGCGACAACGATGCTAGAACACTGCTAACAGTGCTGACAGAGCTAACAGCTTTTACCTGAGGGGGAGCCGGACAATGGTCGCTATGCTTCCATGACGTCTCCTCAGGTTGACATTACTCCACTATATCTTCACAAAGATAATATTTGTTTGATGCTATATTAATGCTCTAAATGTCCAATTTGTCACCTTTAACTTGAGAGAATAGTACTTAAACAAAACACTTACTTGTGATGCGCCGTAAGTAACAATTAGGAAAATGAGCAAAAGAATATTGGCAATATTTGACAACAACAAAAACATGTAATTCATCTAAAAAGAACAGCAGAGCAGAGAGTAGTGAAGACTGTTTACAGAGAAATGTACTTGATAAGATGCTTTTCTAGAACTGGCAGTAAGATATTACTCCTTAGTAACATTTTTAAGCTAATTCTGTATTAGAAGGCTATTTATAAATCACAAGCTGACCACCCATTGGTTCACTGATACTAGTTCTCTGCTGGAAGTCTTAACGATGGTTAATACAGTAAGTCAAGCCTAACATTCATCCATGTGTGTTTAATCTGCTTCAACACTGTAAAGTAACAGAGCACAGATCCGTGATGTGTTCATGCTCTTGGTTGTTGGCTGACTGTGCTGTACAGTGCAGATAAATCACCCACAGCTTCTTGACATCTTGATCTGTGAATGACAAACAGTAAAGCTCACAATATTAACTAAGAACAGGTTTAAACAGCAATAAAAGCAACGACCGCTGCAAACGTCGTGCAGCAGAGACAGATTGAACAGATTCACTCGTTGGCAGCACTGGCACTCTTAAAGTTGACCCTTGTGTACTCCACGTCCTCCTCTTCCTCCTTGCGTCTGTGGGGCCGAGCTGGCCTGATGTTGGAGTAGAGAAGATCTTCCTAGTTTCTAGAGAAGCTCACGCTGGCATAGCAAAGCTCTTCCTGCTGCTCCGCTGGTGAGCTCTGCACCAATAAACAAGAGTATTAAGCAAATATTGGATAAGTACATTTTTTGTTGGCCTGTAATACAAATGACCAGATAGTAAAACATCTGCAGGGTTAAAGGTGGGAGGGGGGGGGGGGCTTGTTCTGCAATTATTTCGTCAACATTCATTCAAAGTTCTCATGTTGTGGCATCAAACCTCAGATTCAAAGTCAAAAAGTGAAGCACAGGTCTTGAGTTCTCTTTTAGTCGTTGTAATACCTCCTGGTCACCAGCAGAGGTTCATGAAGTTTCCCTTCATCTACAAACTGTTAACATGTATCTGTGGATGGAGACCTGTAAATCCCCCAACAATGAAAGGGCCAAAGCCACATCACCTACAGTGTTGATAACAGTGTCTCTGTCTCAGCACCTTATAGTTTAAGACAGAGAAAGGCTGGATAAAGCCGGGGTGGACAAACTTCTTTGATTGTGGGTCGTATACAGAAAACCAGAAGGAGTCACAAGCCAAACAACAGTAAATGTGTCGTTTTCAACCAGTCACACTGCAAGAAAATCACTGATTCTAGACCAGAAAACAACTTTTTCCAATGTATGAAATGTGGGACTGATGCTTAGTTTTATAGTAACACACTTCCTCTTGACTTCGGTGAAAAAGTACTGACTTTACATAATAAAAATAATAATAGGGACATGAAGACTTGAAGAAGACATGATGACGATTCAAACGGGTTTTAAAGTGAACTATTTGAGACACCTGAGCTCTTCTTCCTCACCTGAGCGCTGTTGTCTGGTCCGTCTCCAGACTGGCTGGTTTGTGTCGAGGACCTCTTTCTTCTGGAGAGAACAATAAATGAACAAAGAAATGAATCATCAAATAAAGTTAGTCAACAACTGAGCGATTGTAAGATGCATTACTGAATATAATCACAGTAAAGCTGAACTGCTCACCGAATCAATAGGAAGGCAGCGAGGATTATGATAGCCAGGAAAATAGCAGCGGTTGATCCAACAGCTACTGTTGTCATTGAAACTGGAGAAACTGATCAAACAGAACAATTAGAAACTGATCATTTAAAATGATATTCAGACAGAAGCATTCTAAAGAAAGACGTATAACCTCAACTTTTGCTTGTTTTGCCCCATAATATGAAATGTATCTCACAAGGTTACAAGGGTTTTATTTGTCACTGTACGACAGGGTTGCACATCGAAATTTAGATTATAGTCCAAATTTGCTACATAGTAAAGAAAATATAAAAAATATATATTACATATGGAAGATGAATTAAGGAGTTACCAAAAGGACAAAAACAAGACGTTTAACAAAGTGTAACAGAATCTCTAGAACCTCAGGATCTGTTCTATGCAGATGATAAACTTCTTTATCCATTTGTGACTTCCAGGGCGAGTGTGAAGCAGTTGAGTTGAACGTCACATCATAGAAATAAAACACGAGTAGAACGGATATTCTCATTCAAAACAACGTAGGTGGATGAGACCGGCGGCCATTTTGGAGTAACAACCTACCCCCCCAAAAAATACTATAATACTTAATGCTTCATCCACACACTCTTGTTACAGCGTAAGAAAGCACAATGCTATCAACGGATGAGTTACAACTTTGCTTTGGTTATTTTCTGTAACCAGTGTAGCATTAAAGCATGGTGGAATTAGCAAACAAGCTAGCTAACTAGCATACGGCTGACTAATTAGCAAGCTTGCTGATTCCACCATGCTTTAATGCTACACTGGTTACAGAAATGAGCTAAAAGAGGCGTTTGCTTAACTGGATTGTTAAGATAATGTCTAAGTGAATACCCTTCATGTATGATTTACCTGACACAGCAACCAGGTATGAGGAGGAGTTACTACGTCCTCTCATGTTCTGGGCTTCACAGTAATAACTCCCACTGTGTTCAGCTCTGAAGTCAGTGATGATGAAGATCTGTCCTGATGCTTTTGGTGAGTCTTCATGCTTCTTGTACCAGGTGTAGTTAGCTGCTGGGTTAGCATCACTGCTACAGGTCAGAGTCACTGAACTGCCCTCCACTATCTCAGCAGAGGGACTCACTGACACAGAGGGAAGCTTTGGAGCATCTGGAGGAGACGTGTTAACAGAGATTATTCTAGGTTAAGATTGTGTTTATACAGAAGAACAAGTGGAATTTGAATAATAAACTGTGAATGACTGTGTGAAGCAGCATTGTAGACTTTGAAGGTGTTCTGAAAAGTGTGATGGTTTGAATCTTGATCCCAAAACAGCATAAAACCCTAAAATGTCCTGAAGCTGCTCAGTGAATTACAGCAGACTGAATGTGGAGCAAGTAGAGCTGAAGAAAGTAGTTATGATCAGTGAACTCTTCTCCTGCAAAGACTGGACATATTTAAGATGTTTGTTATCTTTAATAAACTGTTTCACTCACATTTCACATCAATAGAGATGAATTCAGATCTCTTCATCCCCAGCTGGTTCTCAGCTCTACAGTAATACTGTCCAGAGTCAGAGGACTGGATGGAGCTGAAGACAAGCTGAGGTTCTTCACTGAGAGGAGGAGGGTCTGGATTTACATCCTCCTTGTACCAGGTGTAGTTAGCTGCTGGGTTAGCATCACTGCTACAGGTCAGAGTCACTGAACTGCCCTCCACTATCTCAGCAGAGGGACTCACTGACACAGAGGGAAGCTTTGGAGCATCTGTAAATGAATATAGATTATTATAAGTTGATCAATATCATCTTTATTTAGACACCACAGACTTAATAAAAGTTAACTTTTTAAAACTCAACAGTTTGTAGGTTTCTTGTTGAACATTTTAAGCCTAAACTCTACTTCATGTTTAGTGCTCCTTTTGATAAAGAGCAAACAATTTGACAGATTGATTGTGTCTGCTCCTTATTACCTGTATTTTACTCACATTTCACATGAACATTGATGTATTCAGACATCCTCCATCCCAGCTGGTTCTCAGCTGTACAGTAATACCGTCCAGAGTCAGAGGACTGGATGGAGCTGATGACAAGCTTAGAATTGTCACTGAGATGGTGTTGAATTCCAACCTTGTACCACTTGATGTAGTTAGCTGCTGGATTAGCATCACTGCTACAGGTCAGAGTCACTGAACTGCCCTCCACTATCTCAGCAGAGGGACTCACTGACACAGAGGGAAGCTTTGGACCATCTGGAGGAGAAAAGAATAAACATACTTAAAGATTATAATATGTTATCATAGAATATTTACCATTTTTATTAATATTTCAGTTTGTTTGTTTCAGACTATCTCTATTATGTATCACAGAGTGTCCAGAGTGCTGATCCTGGAGCTGTCTCAGGTGAGACTCCTGCTGGTGTAAACTGACAATAAGAAGCCTTTAATCATTTGTAATGTTCAACAACTCCACACATTCTTCTCTTTAGATGCTGCTTGTGTCGTTAGCTGAGTCTGTCCTCTCACTTCTAGCTGTTGTAGGGAGTTATTGATTGTTTCTTCACCCAGCTGGCTGATCACTTCTAGTTATGTTCTGTACATAATTCAGCTGAGTCAGCTAAACAGACTGTATGAAAATCATATTATTTTATCCAGTTTCTGTTATTGTAGCAGCACTCATGTTTTCAGATTCATTACCACAAACATGATGAATGACGAACAGTTTCCATTCTGTCTCAGTTAAAAATGTTTAATTAACTCCAATAAAACACAAAGAAAAGAAAGCAAACAACAGACAGTTTATCTGATTATTATTTATTCTACTAGTTCAAGTTTATCTTTTTGTTTCTTTTAATAACACCATTAATTCATAAATAAACAGCTGCGTCTACTTAAACCAGAGGTAGCCAACACGGTGCCCGCGGGCACCATGCGAGTCGCCCGCAAGGCATGTTCTAAAAATAGCACGAGGTTCCCATGGAGCTCCGTCTAAAAATTGTGGTTTCTGTTCTTTTTGAATCAAAAACGCATTCATGTAGATTTTAAAAGGAAGAGGCCGCCGCACCGCACTAGGTTTTCAGGTTCTGAATAGCGGGCGCTTCCCGTTGTTACCGGACGCGCCGCCCCCGCCGCGATCACACATGTCGTCAGGTCCGTCAATCCTCGGAACAGGCCGCGGGGCAACAACTCGTGGGTGGCGGGGGTAGAGGCGAGGCAACGCAGTACGATCGAAAAGGCCCAGACTAGAGGTTTGAACGCAGGCGACCAACGACGCTCGCGTGCCTCGGAGGGTTGGATCTCCCCCCCCCCCCTCGGCTATAGACGAGACTTTTTACTAGTTTCTTCGTGGAGAAAAAGGTACCAAAAAAAAGCTGGTGACTACAGACTACAGGCCGGCATGCAGGCTTCATTGCGCAATGCAAAGTTGACCCAGATTTCCCAAAATGTGGTGATTAGTACTAATGTAATAGGATTCATTTAAACATGTGAAAGAGTTGATTTTTTTTATCTTACATAACTGATAATTTGTATAAACATGGGACAGAGTTCATGATTTGTTAAAAAATGTTACGAAGGTAGTGGTTAGTACGAACGAGTCATGATGTGAAGATGTGACAGTTAATGATTTCCTAAAATGTTTTAGAAGTGATAATTTTTACAAAAATATAACAGGTGCGATTTTGAACAAAATACACAATCATTGTTAATAATTATTGTGAGGAATTATTAACATTGACATGTGATCAGTTTCTTCACATATATTATTATTATTAAAAAGTGATCTGTGCAACTTTGTTATTCAGGAAGTTTGTATCAAACAAGTAGCCCTTCGTACTGCTGAGTACCGTTGAAGTAGCTCTCAGTTTCAAAAAGGTTGGTGACCCCTGTTCTACAGGATGTAGAAGACTTCAGTGTGTTGACAGCTGTGATTATAATTGTATTCTTGTGTCAGTGTGTGTGTGTGACACTTCTACATGTAGACTGAGGGGCCAGGGATTGAACCACCGACCCTCTGGTGGACCACAGCTCTACCTCCTGAGGAATGTTGTGCTTCATACTTTTGGTTCCTCTAAAGTCACATACAGTGCCAGTCTGGTGCCGCCATATGAGATGTTGTTGAACCTCCACAGGCTGACACAGTGGAGTAAACTTACACACTGAAGGAGAACGCTGATCCTCATATCCGCTTACAGCACAGGAGTAGCTGTCTGATGAACCAAAGTAGACTGAATGAGAAGAATATGCTGTCCAGCTATAATGTTCATTCTTGTACCAGAAGTAGGAAGGATGTTCAGGCAGAACACAACTGCTGAGACACTTCAGCACCAACCTGGTAGAACCATATCTGCTCACCTCCACCTGGAGACCTGGAAGTGTGAAGAAGGATCAGAAATGTTATTTTATTAAACTGTCAACATTTATATTCTAGTTTTCTAGATGTTGAACATTTGTAGATGATTAACATGTGAATTAAAATGTTACCTGTGACGGACAGAGTGACTCCAGGTGAACCAGTATATTTCTCACCTTGGTTTGTTATGAACCTGAACTTGTACTCAGCTGAGTCGCTCTCTCTCAGGTCTGTGATTATCAGAGTGCACCACTTCTCATAACATCTGTACTGCACACGACTTGAATACTCAGAGTCTGTTCTCAGATCCACAGGTTCACCATCTTTCTCTTTAGTAAACCAGAATGTGTTGCTGATATCACGGTGCTGTATTCTAGATGGGTGTGTGTAGCTGCAGTGTATGTACGCTGTTGATCCTTTTACAGCACAGACCTCAGTAGAAATGTAAGTCACTCCCCAGTCATCCTGACTCTGTATCACTGAAACACAGAGCACATCAGGAACCACAGTCAGACTCAGAGCAACATCAGAGGACACACTCTCATTAGTAGTGAAGTAAAGAAAGAGTCAACGATGTACACATGATCTCTGCAGTTGGAAGGAACAGCAATGTATTGAACCTGTCAACTTAAACACAGTGAACAAGATCAAACAGCAGAAGTTTAAATATTAGAAGGGTGCAGTTCATGAGATAAAGAGTCTTCTTTGCTCTGTGGTTCTCTGTCTGTGGTCAGCTGCTGCAGAGTGAATGGAAACTGTAGAGAGATGCAGAACACTGAGGAGTGAGAGAATAGTGTGATGTAGATAACAGATCACTGACAGATGGCATCTTTTAAGCATTTGACTGGTGATGGCTTTCAAAAGTCAACACGAACACAAGTGCTCTTACCAAAAATCTAAATTTGCAGCATCTGGCAGTGAATTCATTAATCGTAACACTTCCCTAATCCGCAAAAAGAAACAGACAAAAATAGTGAGAGAGTTCAGCTCCCGGCAGCAGAGCTCTCTGCTTGTTCTGTGTTTGCAGGTTGAACTCTTTAAGGTTCAAGTCTTTGTTGTTGTTGCACTAGAGTCTAATTGGTTGGAAGATCTGGGGGAATAGCCTGAACATCCTGCATGTTACACCTACATGGCTCCTCATTGACAGGTGCGTCTCTGCACGTATGTCCACACATTTGTTGTGTGTTTTATTTTTGTTTCAAACACAAAGTTTGTCAAAGCTACAATCATGGATGCATCAAAGAATGTGTCAATTGGGCACAGGCCCAGGGTTTGTAAGTGTCAGGGGAACCCTCTGGCCTTCACCTACAAAATGTCATTTGAAGAGACGTGAACCAAAAGAGACTCAAACTGCAAAGAAGGAAACACAAAACTACTACAAAAAGGTGCAAAACATCCACAATGAGACACAAAATGACTTCAAAGAGATGCAGCACAACAAGCTGTAAAGACAACATGGACATATTGTCTTATTTTACAGTTGATTTGGTCCTTATTTGCAAAACCAGCAGATACAGAACAACACAAGCATTTATTTAGATTTGTGTTTCTGGACATTTTATGAATGTAAGTCAATAATCACAGTCAACACAATAGTCTGCTATGAACATGGCTGATAAGAGCAGTGAGAATTAAATAAAACAGTCGAGTTGTGTGCCAAAGAGCTAAAACACACTAAAACACTGTAGAGCTGAGTTGAACTGTGGCTTTGTTACTACAGGAAACTCTTTTGTCATCATAAAGTCCTTTGACCCATTGTTTATATAAAGACTTTCATTAGTGCAACTTTAAGTTTTGTTGTCGACTTTGCAACTCCTACAGTGAGTATGTTGTGTGACTTGAAAGACATGATACGCACTCATGTTATAGTTCCTGTATTAAATATGCTATCAGAGAGCTAACAGCCTCTAAATGTGGTCGAATGAAACGCTGAACGATTAGAGGAAGTTCCAGAGAGAGATAATGTTAATGTTCATACAGTCATTACTTTCATCCACATAAACAAAACTTTACTGTCTTTAATGGAGCACGATTCTTCAGTTTATACAGTTTATGATGTTAAGGTACAAGTGTACAGGGATGCTGCTGCTGTTAAAAACAGCTCTGTGTTGGTCGTCCTGTAAACACTTCAATCTAAAGAAAGAAAAGTCAATGTTGCACCACATTTTATAACATCAGATGTGTTTATGAACTGAAAACACAGCTTCCTCTGTTGTCCTGAGGAGCACTAACGGCCTCACAATATAAATGTAGATGTACAGTACCTTGTACAGAGAGAAGGAAGACAACAAATCCAGCGGCTGCTGCTGTTGAACTCATAGCTGCTCCTCTCTGTTAAATCAGCAGGTAGATCAGGAACACTTGATGTCAGTAAGTCACCACAAACATTTCTACTTTAAAAAGGAGGGTGTTGTCTTTGAAGTCAGCTTGTGTCTTCTGGTGTTGGTTCAACGCTGCTGTTTAAAACCAGCCTGGCTTCCTTCCTCTTCACATTATTAGTATGCATGAACAGACCAATGATGGAAAATCCTCAAGTTGAAATAAAGAAATCATTCTTGCTGTTGTTTTGCAAACGATGCATGAACTTCTTGAAATTGTTGTATAAAAATGACAGTAAGAGAGTCAGTGTGCGTCTCTGACACAATTTTAGGAAGAATTACTCCTTTTTCTTTCTCATAGTTCATGTCAGGTCAAATGTATTAACAGCTCCAGTCTAACTGGGATACTGGGCTGGATGCTGGATAACTGGGCCATGAATAGAGACACGGGTAAAGCACTATGGTATGTGATGCTTAAGGAAAGTGCACAGAAGTTTTAATCAGTGTGCAGAGCTGATGATATGGTGAGGTCTGCATCTAGCACGTCACAGCTTCCTGTTTCAGCTTTGAGAGGTGGTCTAATTCAAAAGAATATCTGAAGTAAAACTAATAATAAAACAATCCAGCAACATAAAACGAGCTGTGTGAGGCTGCACTGAGGCACAGTGGTGCTCTAAGTCAGGGGTCTTCAACGTTTTTCAGGCCAAGGACCCCCAAACGGATAGAGAGATGGAGCAGGGACCCCCGACTATATGTATTGTAAAAAATTGTGTTTTATATTAAAATGGGCCTTTAAACATACCTCTTTATTGTGCATTCAATACTAAGCTTTTCAAATAATACACAGGTTCATATATTCATGTTTTTATATTAAACATGTGCAAGGTACAGTGAGTAGGGAGGCCGTGTTACTGCCATTTATAAACACACCTTGTCAACTGATACCAATGCCAATATCAACATTGTCTGTCAATTACATGATAATCATGCATACAAGTTATTCAAAGTGACGTTTTCATTTTAAACATAAATGTGGAAATTGAAAATTAGAGTGCCACTGCCATGCAAAAACATACCTGTTATCTTGCATGGATGGATGGATGGATACAAAACTGAACTATTAAAATAATGGACAGATTCATGTTTGAAAAAAAAAATATATAAAATTAAAAAATAGTCTAAACAACCAAAATGTTCGCGGACCCCCTGTTGAAGACCTCTGCTCTAAGCTAAATGCTAGCGTCAGCATGCTAACATGCTCACAATGACAATGCTATTATGCTGATGTTCAGCAGGTTTATCTGTGTTAACAGGCTAACATTTGGTAATTAGCAGTAAACACAAAGTAAAGCAGAGGATGGATGTTGCATTTCATCATAAATCAAAGCGTATGAAGGATTAAATCAAAAGGCAGGGCATCACCAAAGTCTGTATGATTCATCTTCAAGGGACCACGAATGTCCGTAGAAGGTTTCATGTCATTCCATCAAATAGTTGTTGAGATATTTCAGTTTGGACTGAAGTGGTGGACCGAGTGACCCACCGACCGACATTGTTGTCCCTAATGCTAAGCCGCTAACATAAGAGCAGGGACGTATCAGAGAAGCAAACACTAAATGTACCGCTGTCCCAAAGGCGAGGCGCCAGTACAGTGTAGCGTTTTTTGATTTTAGCAGGCTGAATAAATAATGATTGATTAATATAAAAATATGTAATGATAATTAATAATTCAATTATGATTCATAAAACCATGAATTAGTACAAAAAATGAATAATGATGGTACTCGCCTTCTGCCATAAGACACACAAGTAACAGAATTTAACATTACATTAAATTTGGGACGCCACCCAACGATTGAAAAACAGGGAAAACTTATAATTAATCAGTTTAGTCTCAATCTCCGGGTTGCTACGGAGTTCTTGTAATGTTGAACAGTGACTTATTATTTTATATACACACAAATCAAATGATCAAGTTCTTTATAATGAAATATGTATTGGATTAACGACATAACTAAATTACTAAACAGAAAATAAATATATACCCAATAAATTAATAAGATTTATGGAATTAATAAAGAATATATTGAAGAGTCTCTCTTCTTTTACTAACACACACATATATACACACACTGGGCCTTTCTCAATATGCGTACTTCTCTGTACTCGTGGACTTTTGAAAACGTCATCAGTCTCAGCCCAAGTACTGTTCCAATTCAAAGTTCACATTAAGCCAAGCACGGTCCAAATGCCCGGATGTGGCTCGCTCCGCCCATTTGACCGGGTCTGCATCGGAGGTGACTTGTCTGTACTTGGGACAGCCAAATATCCCAGAATGCATTTTGCACCAGCAACAGGAAACAATGGCGGAGGAGAAATCACACAACTGGAAGTTGAAACTTTCTAAATACTACTGTTGTTAAGTCACAGAAAGTAATTTTAGGATGTTTTGAGGCGAGAAGTTAGTTGTTAAAGCATCAAATCTGTGGTCGGTTTGTAAAGATTCAGCCGATTTAAAAATATGCTCCGACGATTTCGGAGATGTGAGGTGTTGCTAGCGGGACCGGCAGTAAACCAGCACCGGGGGCTCAGCGCTCATGTTACCCGCCTAGAACAGCCTGATCTCGGCAGTAAACCCCGCCAGCACCGGGGGCTCAGCGCTCACGGTGCACGCCTAGAACAGCCTGACCTCGGCGAGTCTTTTTGAAACTTGCCGCTGGTATTGACGTCTCTGTAGCGTTTTCCTCGTCGGCAAAGAGTACAGCAATCCGGATCTGATCCACATACATATATATACATACATACAATTATTTATATATATATATATATATATATATATATATACACACATATATATACACACACATATATATATATATATATATATATATATACACACACATATATATACACACACATATATATATATATATATATATATATATATATATATACACATGTATATATGTGTATATATATATATATACACATGTATATATGTGTATATAATATAATACACTTATATAATAATATATAATTTTTTATTTTAAATGAAAATGAAAACAGCAGGGTTGTCATATTTAGTTTGATTGTAAAAATACTTTACAGTAAAAAAACGGATTAAACTCATTAGCAAGACCAGCTGAGGTGGTGATGTCATCAAGTAAGCTGCTGTTCCAATTGTCCCTACTGCTTCTCTGGACTTGTGAACTTGGGTATTGAGAAAGGCCCACTCTCTCTCTCTCCACAGATTGTTGATCTGAGATAGGCTCCTAGTTGTATGGTAGTTGTTAGTTTTAGATATTATTTGACTTGATCAATATTATTGGAATTTAATAAACTCTGTTTTACTTTAACGAGCAGCTTTCTGTGATTACTTTGTGCATGTGTATTGTGATAATAGCTGGACATGTGGTCTGTGTTTGAATTCAAACCTTCACCGTTGTTATGATGTGGTGTGTTCATGGACCCAAATGCAGACACAGGACAGCAGAGTTCTTTCACAAACCAAGATATTTATTTCTCTCAGTCAGGAGGAAAAAACAGAAAATAGCAAAAGTCACTTCGGAGGCGTCTCCACGCGCTCCGCACGGGTCCAACCGTTCACTCTGAATGTGGAATAGTACTTTGACTGTGGACATTGTGAGTGAACACTGTGATACTTAGGCCAGGCACCAGGATGAAGTGACTGAGGAGGCTGTTAAAAATTGCAAGGGCATCATTTATTTCATAAAATTAAATGAATTGATGTAACTATGCAATAACCTGAGAAACGTTAAACAACAACAACATCATAACGCTACTGATTAAAGAATACATTAAGATAAGAACGTAGCACTATACAGCGCTAAATATCTTTTACATTTTGAAACAGCTGTTAGCAGCTCCCTTTCTTTAACACCTTTGCTATATTTCTATATATACAAGAAGCTTAAACAATATCCTTTGGCTTGTTTCAAGTACAACTTTTGACAAAAACAAATACAAATCAGGTTTTTCCGTTTCCTTTGGAGTTAATGCAGGTTTGCTTCCAGTGGTAAGTCACTACATTTAGGTTTACTTGATTATCTCGATCTTCTGCCACGAGACAAGACTACACATCTACTCCAAAACCATTCAGAGGAAAATGTGGTACTTTTCACTCCACTACATTTATTTGATAACTTTAGTTACAAGTCAACTAGCAGATTCAGATTAATATTTAAAAAATACAATCAACAAATTTCTGAGAGGAGATGAGGATTTATTGATCCCAGGGGCAGAAATTCACACGTACAATTTGATGCAAATACTTTTGGACTTTTAAGCACATTTTTTGAATGCATGATTTTTACTTTTAGGTAAGTAAAAGATGTAAATACTTCCTTCACCACTGACACTACTGTAGTAGTAAACTCGTTAGCAAGACATGCTAATGCTTGCAGCCGACATTAGCACACAGTTCAATTCTGTCCTTGCACTGTTTCTCTGCAAACTCTTGAGATACCGAGTATCATCTTTACTGAATCCAACACTTGACCTTCTATAGTTACAATGGCTACGCTTTTTAAACGCTCAGTTGCGTTTCTATGCGTCACTTCATCTGCTGAGAATCTTGACAGACCGCGAAACGATACAAATCAGTGCAATCAAATCAATTTAAATAACTGCAGCCACAGGAGGAAAACAGTGTGAAATAACTACAAAAATACATTTTAAGGTGCTGAATTCCAAATTTAGAGCAAATTTATGATTGAGAGATTGGCTCCACGCGGCTCTCAACATGGCGACAACGATGCTACAACACTGCTAACAGTGCTGACAGAGCTAACAGCTTTTACCTGAGGGGGAGCCGGATAATGGTCGCTATGCTTCCATGACGTCTCCTCAGGTTGACATTACTCCACTATATCTTCACATAGACAATAGTTGTTTGATGCTATATTAATGCTCTGAATGTCCAATTTTGCACCTTTAACTTGAGAGAATAGTACTTAAACAAAACACTTACTTGTGATGCGCCGTAAGTAACAATTAAGAAAATGAGCAAAAGAATATTGGCAATATTTGACAACAACAAAAACATGTAATTCATCTAAAAAGAACAGCAGAGCAGGGAGTAGTGAAGACTGTTTACAGAGAAATGTACTTGATAAGATGCTTTTCTAGAACTGGCAGTAAGATATTACTCCTTAGTAACATTTTTAAGCTAATTCTGTATTAGAAGGCTATTTATAAATCACAAGCTGACCACCCATTGGTTCACTGATACTAGTTCTCTGCTGGAAGTCTTAACGATGGTTAATACAGTAAGTCAAACCTAACATTCATCCATGTGTGTTTAATCTGCTTCAACACTGTAAAGTAACAGAGCACAGATCCGTGATGTGTTCATGCTCTTGGTTGTTTGCTGACTGTGCTGTACAGTGCAGATAAATCACCCACAGCTTCTTGACATCTTGATCTGTGAATGACAAACAGTAAAGCTCACAATATTAACTAAGAACAGGTTTTAACAGCAATAAAAGCAACGACCGCTGCAAACGTCGTGTAGCAGAGACAGATTGAACCGACTCACTCGTTGGCAGCACTGGCACTCTTAATGTTCACCCTTGTGTACTCCACGTCCTCCTCTTCCTCCTTGCGTCTGTGGGGCCGAGCTGGCCTGATGTTGGAGTAGAGAAGATCTTCCTGGTTTCTAGAGAAGCTCACGCTGGCATAGCAAAGCTCTTCCTGCTGCTCCGCTGGTGAGCTCTGCACCAATAAACAAGAGTATTAAGCACCTATTAAGTACATTTGTTGTTGGCCTGTAATACAAATGACCAAATAGTAAAACATCTGCAGGGTTAAAGGTGGGGGGGGGGGCTTGTTCTGCAATTATTTCATCAACATTCATTCAAAGTTCTCATGTTGTGGCATCAAACCTCAGATTCAAAGTCAAAAAGTGAACCACAGGTCTTGAGTTCTCTTTTAGTCGTTGTAATACCTCCTGGTCACCAGCAGAGGTTCATGAAGTTTCCCTTCATCTACAAACTGTTAACATGTATCTGTGGATGGAGACCTGTAAATCCCCCAACAATGAAAGGGCCAAAGCCACATCACCTACAGTGTTGATAACAGTGTCTCTGTCTCAGCACCTCATAGTTTAAGACAGAGAAAGGCTGGATAAAGCCGGGGTGGACAAACTTCTTTGATTGTGGGTCGTATACAGAAAACCAGAAGGAGTCACAAGCCAAACAACAGTAAATGTGTCGTTTTCAACCAGTCACACTGCAAGAAAATCACTGATTCTAGACCAGAAAACAACATTTGTACAAATGTACGAAATGTGGGACTGATGTTTAGTTTTATAGTAACACACTTCCTCTTGACTTCAGTGAAAGAGTACTGACTTTACATCATTTTTGCCACTCGCTTGCTGTCTTCCATCTTTACAGTTCCGCCATGTTTACCTGATAAACTGAAGTAAATGTTTTCATAGTAATAAATGTAGAGCAGTTGTTCAAAATGGCAGCGACATCTAGTGTTTAAACTAAGAAGGGCAATGTACACACAGTGTCATTTATTACAAATATGCTCAAACCAAAGTCTAGTTTATTTTTAAAAAATCAAGAAAACCAGGGTGTGACATGCACATATAGGTTCACCATTTTTGGAAATGATGACAGTATCCAAATAGGGACATGAAGACTTGAAGAAGACATGATGACGATTCAAACATGCTTCAAAGTGAAGTCTTTGAGACACCTGAGCTCTTCTTCCTCACCTGAGCGCTGTCGTCTGGTCCGTCCCCAGACTGGCTGGTTTGTGTCGAGGACCTCTTTCTTCTGGAGAGAACAATAAATGAACAAACAAATGAATCATCAAATAAAGTTAGTCAACAACTGAGCGATTGTAAGATGCATTACTGAATATAATCACAGTAAAGCTGAACTGCTCACCTAATCAACAGGAAGGCAGCGAGGATTATGATAGCCAGGAAAATAGCAGTGGTTGATCCAACAGCTACTGCTGTCAATGAAACTGGAGAAACTGATCAAACAGAACAATTAGAAACTGATCATTTAAAATGATATTCAGACAGAAGCATTCTAAATAAAGACGTATAACCTCAACTTTTGCTTTTCTTGCCCCATAATATGAAATGTATCTTACAAGGTTACAAGGGTTTTATTTGTCACTGTACGACAGGGTTGCACATCGAAATTTAGATTATAGTCCAAATTTGCTACATAGGAAAGAAAATATAAAAAATATATATTATATATGGAAGATGAATTCAGGAGTTAACAACAGGACAAAAACAAGATGTTTAACAAAGTGTAACAGAATCTCTAGAACCTCAGGATCTGCTCTATGCAGATGATAAACTTCTTTATCCATTTGTGACTTCCAGGGCGAGTGTGAAGCAGTTGAGTTCAATGTCACATCAGAGAAATAAAACACGAGTAGAACGGACATTCACATTCAAAACAACGTAGGTGGATGAGACCGGCGGCCATTTTGGAGTAACAACCTACCCCCCCAAAAAATACTATAATACTTAATGCTTCATCCACACACTCTTGTTACAGCGTAAGAAAGCACAATGCTATCAACGGATGAGTTACAACTTTGCTTTGGTTATTTTCTGTAACCAGTGTAGCATTAAAGCATGGTGGAATTAGCAAACAAGCTAGCTAACTAGCATACGGCTGACTAATTAGCAAGCTTGCTAATTCCACCATGCTTTAATGCTACACTGGTTACAGAAATGAGCTAAAATAGGCGTTTGCTTAACTGGATTGTTAAGATAATGTCAAAGTGAATACCCTTCATGTATGATTTACCTGACACAGCAACCAGGTATGAGGAGGAGTTACTACGTCCTCTCATGTTCTGGGCTTCACAGGAATAACTCCCACTGTGTTCAGCTCTGAAGTCAGTGATGATGAAGATCTGTCCTGATGCTTTTGGTGAGTCTTCATGCTTCTTGTACCAGATGTAGTTAGCTGCTGGGTTAGCATCACTGCTACAGGTCAGAGTCACTGAACTGCCCTCCACTATCTCAGCAGAGGGACTCACTGACACAGAGGGAAGCTTTGGACCATCTGGAGGAGACGTGTTAACAGAGATTATTCTAGGTTAAGATTGTGTTTATACAGAAGAAGTGGAATTTGAATAATAAACTGTGAATGACTGTGTGTAGCAGCATTTTAGACTGTGAAGGTGGTCTGAAAAGTGTGATGGTTTGAATCTTGATCCCAAAACAGCATAAAACCCTAAAATGTCCTGAAGCTGCTCAGTGAATTACAGCAGACTGAATGTGAAGCAAGTAGAGCTGAAGAAAGTAGTTATGATCAGTGAACTCTTCTCCTGCAAAGACTGGACATATTTAAGATGTTTGTTATCTTTAATAAACTGTTTCACTCACATTTCACATCAATAGAGATGAATTCAGATCTCTTCGTCCCCAGCAGGTTCTCAGCTCTACAGTAATACTGTCCAGAGTCAGAGGACTGGATGGAGCTGAAGACAAGCTGAGGTTCTTTACTGAGAGGAGGAGGGTCTGGATTTACATCCTCCTTGTACCAGATGTAGTTAGCTGCTGGGTTAGCATCACTGCTACAGGTCAGAGTCACTGAACTGCCCTCCACTATCTCAGCAGAGGGACTCACTGACACAGAGGGAAGCTTTGGAGCATCTGTAAATGAATATAGATTATTATAAGTTGATCAATATCATCTTTATTTAGACACCACAGGCTTAATAAAAGTTAACTTTTTAAAACTCACCAGTTTGTAGGTTTCTTGTTGAACATTTTAAGCCTAAACTCTACTTCATGTTTAGTGCTCCTTTTGATAAAGAGCAAACAATTTGACAGATTGATTGTGTCTGCTCCTTATTACCTGTATTTTACTCACATTTCACATGAACATTGATGTATTCAGACGTCCTCCATCCCAGCTGGTTCTCAGCTCTACAGTAATACCGTCCAGAGTCAGAGGACTGGATGGAGCTGAAGACAAGCTTAGAATTGTCACTGAGATGGTGTTGAATTCCAACCTTGTACCACTTGATGTAGTTAGCTGCTGGGTTAGCATCACTGCTACAGGTCAGAGTCACTGAACTGCCCTCCACTATCTCAGCAGAGGGACTCACTGACACAGAGGGAAGCTTTGGACCATCTGGAGGAGATTTAGAGAGACTCATATTTCACATTAGTTGGTGATACGTATTAAATGTAACATGGTGTTGTCACACGTTGCATTTTGGCTTAAGGGCATGTATCTTGTCTGTCAACTTAAACAAATAGATCACAGTCAACACTAATTTCAGATCACTCTGGTGATTGTCAAAACACGGGACACCAGATGTGATAATGTTTTCTACTCACACTGAACATCTACTGACAGAGACGTAGAGTTGATCTCTCCATGTGGATTATGTGCCTTGCAGTAGTAGATCCCTCTGTCCTCAGAGCTGATGGAGGTGAAACGATAGATACCTCCTTCTCCAAGAGGACGTGTTTGGTTCTCCTTGTACCAGGTGTAGTTAGCTGCTGGGTTAGCATCACTGCTACAGGTCAGAATCACTGAACTGCCCTCCACTATCTCAGCAGAGGAACTCACTGACACAGAGGGAAGCTTTGGAGCATCTGGAAATGAATATAGATTATTATAAGTTGATCAATATCATCTTTATTTAGACACCACAGGCTTAATAAAAGTTAACTTTTTGAAACTCAACAGTTTGTAGGTTTCTTGTTGAACATTTTAAGCCTAAATTCTACTTCATGTTTAGTGCTCCTTTTGATAAAGAGCAAACAATTTGACAGATTGATTGTGTCTGCTCCTTATTACCTGTATTTTACTCACATTTCACATTAATAAAGATGTAATTAGAGATCCTCCATCCCAGCTGGGTCTCAGCTGTACAGTAATACCGTCCAGAGTCAGAGGACTGGATGGAGCTGAAGACAAGCTTAGAATTGTCACTGAGATGGTGTTGAATTCCAACCTTGTACCAGGTGTAGCTAGCTGCTGGGTTAGCATCACTGCTACAGGTCAGAGTCACTGAACTGCCCTCCACTATCTCAGCAGAGGGACTCACTGACACAGAGGGAAGCTTTGGAGCATCTGGAGGAGAAAAGAATAAACATACTTAAAGATTATAATATGTTATCATATAATATTTACCATTTTAATTAATATTTCAGTTTGTTTGTTTCAGACTATCTCTATTATGTATCTCAGCAGCTGTCCAGAGTGCTGATCCTGGAGCTGTCTCAGGTGAGACTCCTGCTGGTGTAAACTGACAATAAGAAGCCTTTAATCATTTGTAATGTTCAACAACTCCACACATTCTTCTCTTTAGATGCTGCTTGTGTCGTTAGCTGAGTCTGTCCTCTCACTTCTAGCTGTTGTAGGGAGTTATTGATTGTTTCTTCACCCAGCTGGCTGATCACTTCTAGTTATGTTCTGTACATAATTCAGCTGAGTCAGCTAAACAGACTGTATGAAAATCATATTATTTTATCAGCCTCTGTTATTGTAGCAGCACTCATGTTTTCAGATTTATTACCACAAACATGATGAATGACGAACAGTTTCCATTCTGTCTCAGTTAAAAATGTTTAATTAACTCCAATAAAACACAAACAAAAGAAATCAAACAACAGACAGTTTATCTGATTATTATTTTTCTTATGTTTCTTCTACTAGTTCTAGTTTTTATTTTTGTTTCCTTTAATAACACCATTAATTCATAAATAAACAGCTGTGTCTACTTTAAGACTTAGAAGACTTCAGTGTGTTTACAGCTGTGATTATCATTGTATTCTTGTGTCAGTGTGTGTGTGACACTTCTACATGTAGACTGAGGGGCCAGGGATTGAACCACCGACCCTCTGGTTAGTGGACCACAGCTCTACCTCCTGAGGAATGTTGTGCTTCATACTTTTGGTTCCTCTAAAGTCACATACAGTGCCAGTCTGGTGCCGCCATATGAGATGTTGTTGAACCTCCACAGGCTGACACAGTGGAGTAAACTTACACACTGAAGGAGAACGCTGATCCTCATATCCGCTTACAGCGCAGGAGTAGCTGTCTGATGAACCAAAGTTGACGAAATAAGAAGATCCTGTGTTGATGTAATGTCCATTCTTGTACCAGTAGTAGGAAGGATAACGAGGCAGAACACAACTGCTGAGACACTTCAGCTCCGACCAGGTAGAATCATATCTGCTCACCTCCACCTGGAGACCTGGAAGTGTGAAGAAGGATCAGAAATGTTATTTTATTAAACTGTCAACATTCACACAAAACATTTATATTCTAGTTTTCTAGATGTTGAACATTTGTAGATGATTAACATGTGAATTAAAATGTTACCTGTGACGGACAAAGTGACTCCAGGTGAACCAGTATATTTCTCATCTGGTTGGTTTGTTGTGAACTTGAACTTGTACTCAGCTGAGTCGCTCTCTCTCAGGTCTGTGATTATCAGAGTGCACCACTTCTCATAACATCTGTACTGCACACGACCTGAATACTTAGAGTCTGTTCTCAGACTCACAGGTTCACCATCTTTCTCTTTAGTAAACCAGAATGTGTTGCTGATATCACGGTGCTGTATTCTAGATGGGTATGTGTAGCTGCATTGTATTTCTACTGTTGATCCTTTTACAGCACAGACCTCAGTAGGAGTGTAAGTCACTCCCCAGCCATCCTGACTCTGTATCACTGAAACACAGAGCACATCAGGAACCACAGTCAGACTCAGAGCAACATCAGAGGACACACTCTCATTAGTAGTGAAGTAAAGAAAGAGTCAACGATGTACACATGATCTCTGCAGTTGGAAGGAACAGCAATGTATTGAACCTGTCAACTTAAACACAGTGAACAAGATCAAACAGCTGAAGTTTAAATATTAGAAGGGTGCAGTTCATGAGATAAAGAGTCTTCTTTGCTCTGTGGTTCTCTGTCTGTGGTCAGCTGCTGCAGAGTGAATGGAAACTGTAGAGAGATGCAGAACACTGAGGAGTGAGAGAATAGTGTGATGTAGATAACAGATCACTGACAGATGGCATCTTTTAAGCATTTGACTGGTGATGGCTTTCAAAAGTCAACACGAACACAAGTGCTCTTACCAAAAATCTAAATTTGCAGCATCTGGCAGTGAATTCATTAATCGTAACACTTCCCTAATCCGCAAAAAGAAACAGACAAAAATAGTGAGAGAGTTCAGCTCCCGGCAGCAGAGCTCTCTGCTTGTTCTGTGTTTGCAGGTTGAACTCTTTAAGGTTCAAGTCTTTGTTGTTGTTGCACTAGAGTCTAATTGGTTGGAAGATCTGGGGGAATAGCCTGAACATCCTGCATGTTACACCTACATGGCTCCTCATTGACAGGTGCTTCTCTGCACGTATGTCCACACATTTGTTGTGTGTTTTATTTTTGTTTCAAACACAAAGTTTGTCAAAGCTACAATCATGGATGCATCAAAGAATGTGTCAATTGGGCACAGGTCCAGGGTTTGTAAGTGTCAGGGGAACCCTCTGGCCTTCACCTACAGAATGTCATTTGAAGAGACGTGAACCAAAAGAGACTCAAACTGCAAAGAAGGAAACACAAAACTACTTCAAAAAGGTGCAAAACATCCACAAAGAGACACAAAACATCCACAAAGAGACACAAAACAACTACAGAGAGACAGAAAATGACTTCAAAGAGATGCAGCACAACAAGCTGTAAACACAACATGGACATATTGTCTTATTTTACAGTTGATTTGGTCCTTATTTGCAAAACCAGCAGATACAGAACAACACAAGCATTTATTTAGAGTTGTGTTTCTGGACATTTAATGAATGTAAGTCAATAATCACAGTCAACACAATAGTCTGCTATGAACATGGCTGATAAGAGCAGTGAGAATTAAATAAAACAGTTGAGTTGTGTGCCAAAGAGCTAAAACACACTAAAACACTGTAGAGCTGAGTTGAACTGTGGCTTTGTTACTACAGGAAACTCTTTTGTCATCATAAAGTCCTTTGACCCATTGTTTATATAAAGACTTTCATTAGTGCAACTTTAAGTTTTGTTGTCGACTTTGCAACTCCTACAGTGAGTATGTTGTGTGACTTGAAAGACATGATACGCACTCATGTTATAGTTCCTGTATTAAATATGCTATCAGAGAGCTAACAGCCTCTAAATGTGGTCGAATGAAACGCTGAACGATTAGAGGAAGTTCCAGAGAGAGATCATGTTAATGTACGTACAGTCATTACTTTCATCCACATAAACACAACTTTACTGTCTTTAATGGAGCACGATTCTTCAGTTTATACAGTTTATGATGTTAAGGTACAAGTGTACAGAGATGCTGCTGCTGTTAAAAACAGCTCTGTGTTGGTCGTCCTGTAAACACTTCAATCTAAAGAAAGAAAAGTCAATGTTGCACCACATTTTATAACATCAGATGTGTTTATGAACTGAAAACACAGCTTCCTCTGTTGTCCTGAGGAGCACTAACGGCCTCACAATATAAATGTAGATGTACAGTACCTTGTACAGAGAGAAGGAAGACAACAAATCCAGCGGCTGCTGCTGTTGAACTCATAGCTGCTCCTCTCTGTTAAATCAGCAGGTAGATCAGGAACACTTGATGTCAGTAAGTCACCACAAACATTTCTACTTTAAAAAGGTGGATGTTGTCTTTGAAGTCAGCTCGTGTCTTCTGGTGTTGGTTCAACGCTGCTGTTTAACACTGACCTGGCTTCCTTCCTCTTTCCTCAAGTTGAAATAAAGAAATCATTCTTGCAGTTGTTTTGCAAACGATGCATGAACTTCTTGAAATCATGTTGTATAAAAATGACAGTAAGAGAGTCAGTGTGCATCTCTGACACAATTTTAGGAAGAATTACTCCTTTTTCTTTCTCATATTTCATGTCGGGTCAAATGTATTAACAGCTCCAGTCTAACTGGGATACTGGGCTGGATGCTGGATAACTGGGCCATGAATAGAGACACGGGTAAAGCACTATGGTATGTGATGCTTAAGGAAAAGTGCACAGAAGTTTTAATCAGTGTGCAGAGCTGATGATATGGTGAGGTCTGCATCTAGCACGTCACAGCTTCCTGTTTCAGCTTTGAGAGGTGGTCTAATTCAAAAGAACATCTGAAGTAAAACTAATAATAAAACAATCCAGCAACATAAAACGAGCTGTGTGAGGCTGCACTGAGGCACAGTGGTGCTCTAAGCTAAATGCTAACATCAGCATGCTAACATGCTCACAATGACAATGTTAGCATTTGTATCTGTTAACAGGCTAACGTTTGGTAATTGGCAGTAAACACAAAGTAAAGCAGAGGGTGAGTGCTGCATTTCATCATAAATCAAAGTGTTTGACAGATACAATTAAAAGTCAGGGGATCAACAAAGTCTGTAGGATTCATCCTCAAGGGACCACGAATGTCCGTAAAACTTTTCAAGGCATTCAATCAAATAGTTGTTGAGATATTTCAGGGTGGATCGACTGACCGACCGTCGACGTAGCCGTCCCTAAAGTCGCTGACTTACAGAACAACAGGGACCTAACAGCAAACATAACACTAAAAGTATTGTTCCAAAGGCGAGGCAGCAGTACAGCAAAGGTTCAATCACCTCTTGGTTTTAACAGTTTTAAATCAACTAAAAGGCCAAAACCAGACCTCCATCAGAGTCTGTGTAACCTAAAGCTTAGACAACAGAGTGCTGCAGGAATGAGTCCTAAAACCCAGAAATGAGTCTAAAGGTTCAGCACTTCCTGTTCCCTCGTCTCAAAGTCTTAGAGAAGGGTCAATTCAGTTTAATGAAACAAGAATTCCACCTTAAAACCTCCTTTTTCTGAGATTACCTCATTAAATATCTGCCCAGCAATGAAAAGAAGCCATAACAACCACAGTGTAGATAAAAAAAAAATGTTTCCATACTTCCACATTTGCTCAGCTACTACATAATAATTTAGGTAGCTTTTCATTTTGTTTTGTGTCCACCTCAGAAAACAACAAAACAAACATTTTGCCGTCTGTTTAACAGTCTGAAGTTACAGTTTGATTGACATGTTCAAGCACATATTTACACTGTTTCCTGTTCGCATAATAACTAAGAAATTCAAGGACGTAAATACAATTATTTGGGTAGTAACTGAAATGAGACTTAGGAGTCTAGAGCTATGCTAACATTAGCTGAAAAAAAACAATGACAATGCTAACATACTGTTCACCATGCATACAATCTTAGTTTAGCGTGTTAGCATGCCAACCGTTGCTAATTAGCAGTAAACACAAAGTACAGCTGAGGCTGATGGGAATGTCATTATTTTTCAAAAACTAAAGTGTTGGACAAAATTAAAGTTTTTATCGGATCATCGTGCCAGAAGATGAATTCATCCTCGCTGTTGAGCTACTTCAACAAAGATCACAAATGTCAACCTCATGGTGGCGCTACAGGAAACATCTGAAACATTGTAAGTCAAGAGAATGCGTCGTTTGGAAACCATGAATGTCTGTTCAAAATGTTACGGCAATCCACCCTGCAGTCTGTGAGATGTTTCAGTCTGGACCAAAGTGGTGGATCGATCGACCGATAAACAGACTTCACGTTGCCGTCCCTATAGCCACAACGCTAGCAGGGTGAACTACAATTACCGGTTCTTGGTTGTGTGCCTCCGCCAACCAACCAAGTTACTGTTTACATCCATGTCTGTCCAAAATGTCATCACGTCATCATTTTATGCTATTAGACATTGGTGTGAAGTTGTCATAAACAGTGACCTTGGACTTCTAAATTCAAACAATTCCTCCTTTGAGTCCAAGTGGATGTTTGTTCCAGATGCAGTAAAATTCCCTCCAGGCGTTCCTGAGATATTACATTCACAAGGATGGGACGAACGTGGGCTCACATTGACCACCAAATTAGAATCATTTCATCCGTGAGTCCAGGTGGACCTTGAAGAAACTCCCTCCTGGGGTTCCTGAAAAATCTCTTTCACAAGAAGGAGACGGACGTTGGCCTACGAACGTACAGACAGAAGACAACACGTCTGTATAAAAACAGCAAACCATGAAATGTGAGACCAAGACACATTGTTGAACTTTTCTTCTCACCTGTGAGATGCTGTGTAGTCTCAGTCTGAGCTCACGCCGTTGATTGGGAAACCCGTATCTTGTTGATAGGAGAGTGAAAGAAACAAATCATTGAATTCATCAATGTTTGTATCGAGCCGACGGCTGAATTATGAGAATTAGTTTATATGATTTTAGTGATGCTCACCTAATCCACAGGTAGACAGAGATGACGATGACAAACAGGAAGAGAGAGAGTGTTCTTCCGATCCTTGATCTCGATGCACCTGTAATCAGATAGAAGCACTGATGGTTCATCACCGAGTGTTTGAGTCCAAAAGATGTCTGTTCAGGTGGTTCATGTCATGATAAGTGCAGAAAAAGACTCATGAATACCGGCCAAAAAAAGCAGATGTAGGGTGGAGTTACTACGTCCTCTCATGTTCTGGGCTTCACAGGAATAACTCCCACTGTGTTCATCTCTGAAGTCGGTGATGATGAAGATCTGTCCTGATGCTTTTGGTGAGTCTTCATCCTCCTTGTACCAGGTGTAGTTAGCTGCTGGGTTAGCATCACTGCTACAGGTCAGAGTCACTGAACTGCCCTCCACTATCTCAGCAGAGGAACTCACTGACACAGAGGGAAGCTTTGGAGCATCTGGAGGAGCAATATAGGTAAATATTGTATTAATTTGAGCATGCATGGTATACACAGACTTTTGTAAAATGGGGAATACAATGAACCTTGTTAGTCACTTGACTCACACTGGACATCTATAACTAGAGATGAAGAGTCAATCCATCCATGTTTATTCTCAGACTTGCAGTAGTAGATCCCTCTGTCCTCAGAGCTGATGGAGGTGAAACGATAGATACCTCCTTCTCCAAGAGGACGTGTTTGGTTCTCCTTGTACCAGGTGTAGTTAGCTGCTGGGTTAGCATCACTGCTACAGGTCAGAGTCACTGAACTGCCCTCCACTATCTCAGCAGAGGGACTCACTGACACAGAGGGAAGCTTTGGACCATCTGGACATGCATAAATAAATAGAAATAAAAAATAATTGAACTGCAAGTTGCACAAATGCTACATACATGTGTGGCATATGTGAAATAGTGGAAAACAACCTTTTTCTGGCAACTGACCACTGTATGTTCCTTTATAAATTGGAGATTTTACTCACATTTCACATCAACATTGATGTATCTAGACGTCCTCCCCAGCAGGTTCTCAGCTCTACAGTAATACTGTCCAGAGTCAGAGGACTGGATGGAGCTGAAGACAAGATGAGGTTCTCCACTGAGAGGAGGAGGGTCTGGATTTACATCCTCCTTGTACCAGGTGTAGTTAGCTGCTGGGTTAGCATCACTGCTACAGGTCAGAGTCACTGAACTGCCCTCCACTATCTCAGCAGAGGGACTCACTGACACAGAGGGAAGCTTTGGAGCATCTGGAGGAGAAGATATGAACATAAATCAACTTTATTTATATATATATCGTGTTTTAATTGTTAATTTAAGTAATTAAGTTATAGATGATTACACTTTGTGGCACCGCAGACACATTTTAGAAATGATGGCGTCACTTCCTGGACTAAAGCTTTAAATCTCCTCGTGTGTAATTCACAGATTTGTTTTGTTACATATCACATCAATGAATCTTTTCATATTGAATTCTTAAGCAGCAAAATTTAATTTGTGTTGAACTGTAAAACTGAAAACCAATAAATACAATTTAAAAGATATGAGGTTTTCTCTCTTTTGGGTCAGAATCAATGAGGTTGGTTGATGAACTACAACGGTTGATCAGTGGACAAACATGTAAAAGGTGATCTAGGTGTTTCTGTCTGTTACCTTGGATTAACCAGATAACATCATATTAACCACACAGTAAACTCACACAGTGAATCAGAGCGGGACTCCTCGTGTCCTCTGAAAGCACAGGACACGTTGTCTCCGGGATAAAAGTCATCTGTGAAAGTAGAAGTTTCCTGGCGCGTGTTTTTCTCTCCGTTCTTGAACCAGACGTAGGAAAGACGAGCCGCTGGACTGCAGCTGCTCCGACACTTCAGCTCTGCCTCGGTGTGAGACTGGTGGACTGTTACTCTGGTCACCTGCACCTGGAGGGCTGGACGATATGAATGGTCACTAACTAACCACAGACATTAAGACAGTTAGTGTGGATCACTAGTGATCAGCTCATCTGTACCTGTGACGCTCACAGTTGTAGCAGGTAAACTGCTCCTCCATTCAAAGCTGGCTGTGTTGAATGTGAAGTGGTACTCGGATGAATCTCTCTCTCTCAGGTCAGTGATTCTCAGAGTGGAGCGTCCTCTCTCTGTGTCAAAGACCTGAACACGACCTGCATACCGGGAGTCTTCACTCAGGTCCTCAGGTGGTGTGAGATACCGCCTCTGATGATGATCAGAACTGAACCAGAATCTAGATTCAACATCATCTTCATGACTGTTGTAAGTGCAAGAAATGTCCACCGATGAGCCTTTGGAGGCGCAGATGCTTCTGTCAGCGTACGTCACTCTGTTGCAGGTCTGACCCACGACACCTGAAATATACAATATCATCTTTAATCAGCAGTTACAACTACATCTTATATTGTGTTAACACAGAGCAGGTAATAACCTGACAACACTGACCTCAGTCACATCACAGTGTCTGCTCTGTGAACACAACGCTGTAAAAAGTGAACTACATTTGTGTTTTTACATGGGGCCGATCTGTGATTGACACAGCAGGTCTTGTGTTCCACTTTTTACAGCGGTCAGTTCGATTCCCTCTTGCTAGATTGTGTTTAGAGAAGTTTTAGAGTCGCTGTTTCAGAAAGGAGATGTGGGAAAGGTTTCACCACAGAACACTATGTTGGTGTTGTGAGAGTAAATAAGACGGCGTGTTTGACTTTCTTAAGTTCTAAAGTTTGTAGAAGACGTGTTTACAGTGTGGATACTTGTAAGAGCCATGTTATATTGTTAACATTTCTTTCTTTATTTTATGTTTATTACAAAAGTAATGTGTGTTATGCCCTTTAAAAAAGGGATATATTTTTGTTTATTTTCCTTTTCATGGAATAAACTACTTTTAACGCACTACGAGCCTCATCACTGGATAGCTGACCATGAAGGTTTAGTCTGTGAGACCACGTACGTTGGACATGGTGGTCTACACGAGTCAGAACTCTTTACATCCTGCAAGAAGTGGAGAAGAAGGACGATGGAACAAGCTGCCACTGTAATACTGATTATCTAAGTGGAGTGATGTGGGTGTGTTGATGTAGATGGTAAACTGGGCTTTGTTTTACAAAATGTGTGTAAAGAAGAGAGAAAACCTGTAAACACACATGCAGTGATGGTACAGTGTGGGTTAAACGCTCCACTAGATGCTGCTCTGTTAGAGGAAGACTGTAACTCACACACTGAAGCAGAAGGGAAGTCCTCGTATCCTCTGACAGCACACGAATAGCTGTCTGCAGGATCAAAGTAGTCTGAATATGAAGGAGATGTTTCCTCCACAACTCTCTGTCCGTTCTTGTACCAGATGTAGGAGAGACGATCGGGTAGATGACAAGTGCAGCGACAAAACAGCTGAGCCCAGGTGGAATATGATCTCCTCACCTGCACCTGGAGATCTGGATCTGTGAAGAAGAACAAACATGCAAATACACAACAACAAACACAGATGGTGAACATTCGTAGAAAGTGTTACCTGTGACGGATAAAGTGACTCCACCGGGGACTCGCTTGTTTCTGAACTTGAACTTGTACTCAGCTGAGTCGCTCTCTCTCAGGTCTGTGATTCTTAAAGTGCAGGTGGTCATATCGCAGTAATACTTCACGCGACCCGCGTACTCCGAGTCCTCTCTCAGATCCACGGGTCCTTCTTCCTGCATTTTAGTAAACCACGATATCTTCTCCACCGGGACAGAACGTCTCTTGGCTGCGGGTGTCTGTCTGCAGCGTATGTCCACTGTGGATCCTCTCACAGCGCAGATCTGAGCAGAGACGCAAGTCGGCCCGTTCCTGCATCGTGCCGCTGTAACGCAGAGCATCACCAACACGTTAGAAACCACAGAGTCACGATAGGTCACATCAGATGACTGACTTTCATCTGCAGTGAAGGTAAATGTGATTTATGGAAAAGAGAAAGAAAACACAGAGAAAGAAGTGCTCAGTTTTACAGACTGCAAAGGGACAATAGAAGATCTCCCTGTGCACTGAGGCAGGACATCAGAGAGGCTGAAAGTGGAGTGAAAGATCAGAATGAATCATGAAGGCCATAATGTGAATTCTTAGAAAGGTGTGGTCTGTTGTGCTTGGTTCGTTTCCTCTCTGTGGACATGTGTGAGAACAAAACACAGATTATTGTAGAGGGACACTAAGGCATGGTTAATTATCACAGCTAGAGATAATTAGATCGATAACACACACAAAAAAGAACTTAACAAAAGAAATATATCAGTAGCCACAATTTTAAACCACTTCCTGTTTAGCTAGAAAGCAGAATGGGGATTTACCTTTATCATTAAAGTAGATTTGTGCATTTTAACAGGCAGCAATAACTATATTTTCTATTTTTACACTTTAACATTACGAGTATCAGTGACTTTTATTTGAATTAAAGTAAAACAAGTGTTTGGTGTCTGAATGAGCTGTGATAACAGCATCTCTACACAGAAGAAATAATGTGTTAAATGAAGTCTACAGGAAGACAAGTGAATGTCTGCAGGCTGTTAGAGGTCTTCAACAAACTGCATCTCATCACACATCAAATCTGGAAAAGTGGAAACAACTGTCTAAACCAACCTCCTTCTGAAGTTCCTCAAGTTCACTGAACACGTGTGATAAATGCACTAAATGTAAATGTACAGTACCTGACACGGAGAGAAAGAGGACGACGAGTCCGCTCGTCGCTGCTGTTAAACCCATAGCTGCTCATCTCTCTCTTCATCAAACACTGTGCACCTACGTCAACTTAAAGAGGATGTGGTCTAGAACACAAGAACCTGGTGTGGTGATTGTGGTTGGCACAGTTTTACAAAACAGAGGCAAGATTCTTCAAACCTGGCACGGCTTTCATGTGCTTGGAAAACGAAACTTAAGAATACTTTTGTGTGTAAGTACCTGCACTACTCATATACATATGCATACACTATTCATATATACATATATGTATGTATGTAGATATGTTTTTGAATCCCTCCTCCTGTGTCTGCTGTGACCAGAGTTTGGCAAATTACTTTTGAAATGTCACAATCAACAGATCTAGTTTCTGATTAAAACCTGTAAGCATCATAAACATTTGTTTGCCACAGAGTTTATTTTCTGTAATAATTCCAAAATCAAGAATCCCATTGGCTGTTTGTTGAGATTAACTTCCTGTTAACCTACAAAAATATGTCATAAAAAATAAAGTGTGATTCTGTGTGATGTCAGGATTTTAGAGACTGTTAACTAACTGAAATGTGAGTTTAATTTATTCATTTGTTGGTCCAAATATTTATACATTTAAAATACTTTATGAAAATGACTCTTGACTTTAAAGGACCGGTGTGTGAGGTTTAGTGACATCTAGTGGTGAGGTAGCAGATTGCATCAAACTGAATACCCGTCCGCTCGCTCCTCCCTTTACGTGTCGGAGAACTACGGTTACCTTCAGGTTACATAAAAAGCTGGTTGTGACAAAAGGTGAAAGTGATGAGAGAGAAGCAGCTTTGCCTTTTTTAGAAATCTGTGTCAATGAATCTCTGCAGGTTTGTGAAGACTTTTCAAGAAACTTTTGGTCACGTCCCCGATGTGTCAAAGCCTTTAATTGTGACGTCTTTAAGTCTGAGACGTCTTCACACGCAGGGCAAGAGTCTAACTGTTGAGGAGAGATGACAAAATAAAACTCACCTCATTCACTCATTGGATCAAAAATGTACACGAGAATGTTTAAGTGGAGACACTACAGGTGAATAGGGTAAAATAATTAACTCATAGATATCACCATCAAACTACACCAGTTCATTACTCACATTAAGACTATTATTATTTGTATTTAAAGTTTTCTGAAATGTTATGATTAAATATATAACTGTCATTATCTAGTGGTAACTTTTATTGTATTTAGGTATATTTTTGCTTCAATAACTGAGTTGAACAGACTTTAATGGATTTCTCTGCTCAGACAGACGTGATGACAATCAGTATTTCTTAAAAGCAATTTATTACATTTAAAGTTAAATCATGTACATATATAATGCACCTGCACAGGTACATAAAGCATGCATTATGAATATTCTGCTACATGTCGCTGTTACTGAAAACTGACATGTCAAAGCAAGTTTATCTATAAAGCACATTTCAGCAACAAGGAAATGTAAAGCACTTTACATAAAACATCACAAAGTGCAAAAAAAATAATAATAAAATGACATTTAAATACAATTAAAAAATATGATTTAGGAGCCAAGAGACAATAAAATAAAAACAAGATAAAATAGAATAAGACAGGTATGAAATACAGGAATACAAGTTACAGTGCGGATGGTTCATAATGTAGCAGAGGATCAGACATAAACCATTAAGTGCTTTATGAACATACCGTAATATTTTATAATTAATTCTTTGATCTACAGGAAGCCGGTGTAAAGACCTCAGATAATAACTTTGTATATTGAAGGTCAATAGGTCCACTTCAGTGTACTTCTCTCTGTGTCCATCCAGGTGAGTCTCCCTCTGGTTTAACTGCATCTGAAGAAAACCACATGAACTTATTTCTCAGAAATGGAAGTAAGAAGTTATTCTGAGTTGTTTATATTTTCCCGATGCAGCAGACTGAAACCTGTCTGACCTTCACACCCGGTCTTCCTGCTCCTCTGAGTCTTCTGTCTGTGCTGCAGTGTTTGAGATGTTCTCATACTCAGGATCAGAGTCCAACTGATGGAGAGAGACGACAAGATGAGAGTCAAAGGCCTCACAAAGGCCAATAATTAGTTATTTTAACTTCAACAAAGATCTGTTCCTAAACCTAATTAAGTAGTTTTTTTGAGTAAACCTAACTAAGTTATCTTCTGTGAAGACAGAAGTTTGTTTTGAACAGACTGTGTGCATGTAACGAGCTGAAATTGACTCGTGTGGCTGGTTTTTGTAGAAAAACGCACGACAAATGAGAAGAAACTTATCGAAGGATTTCATACAAACCGTGAGGATACGTTGCTCAAATACGTATTGTTGTCTTTTCTGTCTACTTCTCTCTGATATTTTACGATTATTCTACAAATCTGCCATTATTTCCTTCGGAATATCTCTTACTGATATTGTTGAAAAGTATTATTGACATGCTGGCATGCAAAAACTAACCAAGGGGGAGGGGCCTAGCGGAGGGTCAGTTAGAGACTATTTCTTTTAAATTGCTTTTTGGTACAAAGAACATTTGTAGTAAACGTGGTTGTAAAATATTTGAGGGTAAATACACATAGGTGGTTCATAAAAATAAAGATTACTAATAAAGTTAGGTGTTAATTATCTTGATGACCTCATAATAAGAACAAACAATGACCCTTTGGTGAGTTCTGTCACTGAGGCCAAATCTCTCTCTCACCTCCACAGTCTCTATGGGTTCATGTGGTTCAGTGGTGGAGCTCAGAGCTTTCTTCTTCCTGGATTGAATCCAACAACATACAAAGACCACAAATGAATAAATTAAACATTTAATGACAACTCCAAAACTATTAAAGGAAGTATTCAAAGTGAAAGATCAGTGAGGATTAGTTCTTGTAGTTTTACCTCATCCACAGACAGAAGAGAAGCAGAGAAATCGGAATCACAACCGCCAGAGTCAACCTGGTGTTACGTATGATCATTGCTGTTTTATCTAGAACTGGAGACAGACAGTTATTAGATATTAGTGGTGTAACGGACCAGTCGATCTGTGATCCGTACTGATCCCCCTCACGGTTCTTCACTCATGTGAACCAGTTTAACGTTAACCATCACAGTGTTAAATAAAGTTTTACTGACGATCGTTATCCTCCAATATTCATTAAAATATGTAATCAGGACATCATTGATGTGTTTCTAGTCTCTGATCTCTGATAATGTTTCACTGTAAACAACCAATCAGTGTTTAAACCCACAGGAGGAGAGCTAGTAACGTTAGCAGCACCGCTAACGGCTAACCAATGGAGGTTCACTTCAGTTACATTATGATGCCTTCAGGCTCTGCTCAGTGAACATGAGTACTGGCTGAAGGTGAATTATGAAGTTATCATGATGTGTTCACATGTCATCTGTAAAATGTAGTTTTGGTGGGAGATGTTTTACAACATAAATAGATATTAGAGATGAATTATGAGCTGTTTACACCAACTCTAATAATACATCATTAAAACTACTAATGACAAGATTTCTTTTAATCAAAGAAAATACAATTTTTATTTCCTTATCTGTCACGATCAGGCTTTGCCTTCTGTGTTCTGTGTGTGTCTTTGTGTAGCTCCACACCCTCCTCACTCTACCTGTCAGCCATTCCCTCAGCACCAGCCTAACTCCCTTCACCTGCCTCTGATCACTAATCAAGCACTCCCTCCTCAGCACAACTCCCCTCACCTGTTCAAGCCACTATTTAAACCCCTGCCTCTCGGTCACTCTTTGCCAGATCATTGCCATGTCTACCCTCCTGGTTGGCTTGTCCTGTTCCCCACGTCTGCCTGCTCTGCATCTCCTGCTGGATTTCCCCCCTCGTCTCTTGTCTCATCTGTGGGTTCCCTGTGTGTTCTTGTAAGTGTCCTGTTCTGATTTAAGTATTCATTAAATACCTGCTTCACTCTAGTTCTGGTCTGCGTTTGAGTCCTCCACCATACCCCGTGACATTATCATTTGAATTGTGTGTTTTTATGAAAAAACACTAGATGACAATAACAAAGTAACAGGATGACATGTAGAATGTTTGATGGTTTACAGACTTCAGAGCGGATGAAATGATTTTTGGGACGGTGGCAAAAAAATGTAATCTGGAGCCTCGTAGACCAGATGCTATAAACTACCAACAATATGGATCATCAATGATTGGCTATTAGTATCAGCAGCAAAACATGATCAGAGATCTAAAAGTTAAATTTTTTCTTTTGTGATGATCTGTGATTTTGATCCAAGATACGATCTGAACCGTGAGTGTTATGATCCGTTGCACCACTATTAGATAAACAATACTTTACCTTATTAGAAGGTTTGATTCATGAATAAACTTATCAGACGATGCTGTTTGTTATTCAGACGATTAGTGTCATGGAGAAACTCACCTGATACAACAGTCGGAGTTAAAGTGGAGTTATAACTTCATAGGATGATTTACCTGACGCAGCAATCAGATATGAGGAGGAGTTACTACGTCCTCTCATGTTCTGGGCTTCACAGGAATAACTCCCACTGTGTTCAGCTCTGAAGTCAGTGATGATGAAGATCTGTCCTGATGCTTTTGGTGAGTCTTCATCCTCCTTGTACCAGATGTAGTTAGCTGCTGGGTTAGCATCACTGCTACAGGTCAGAGTCACTGAACTGCCCTCCACTATCTCAGCAGAGGGACTCACTGACACAGAGGGAAGCTTTGGAGCATCTGGAAATGAATATAGATTATTATAAGTTGATCAATAGAATCTTTATTTAAACACCACGGGCCTCATGAAACCTTTTTTTTTAAACTCAACAGTTTGTAGGTTTCTTGTTGAACATTTTAAGCCTAAACTCTACTTCATGTTTAGTGCTCCTTTTGATAAAGAGCAAACAATTTGACAGATTGATTGTCTGCTCCTTATTACCTGTATTTTACTCACATTTCACATCAACATTGATGTATTCAGACGTCCTCCATCGCAGCAGGTTCTCAGCTCTACAGTAATACTGTCCAGAGTCAGAGGACTGGATGGAGCTGATGACAAGCTTAGAATTGTCACTGAGATGGTGTTGAATTCCAACCTTGTACCAGGTGTAGTTAGCTGCTGGGTTAGCATCACTGCTACAGGTCAGAGTCACTGAACTGCCCTCCACTATCTCAGCAGAGGGACTCACTGACACAGAGGGAAGCTTTGGAGCATCTGGAGGAGAAAAGAATAAACATACTTAAAGATTATAATGTTATCATAGAATATTTAGCATTTTAATATTTCAGTTTCTTTGTTTCAGACTATCTCTATTATGTATTGTAGTCTCTTGCATGCGACAGGTCTGTTGAAGTGATGATGAAGGATGCTCCGTGGACACTGTTCTTGCTGGTATAATAAAGTTTATTACAAACAAGCAACACATGCCATTACGGACGTCTAGATCGTCCGGAGGTCTCAAGTCGAATCCGAAAGTCCCTGCTTCTAGGGCGCTCGCTTCATCTTTATATAGGGTACATGTCATGTTTACATCTGGGCGGAACGTAAGAGAATGTATGGGGCCCCCTCATTCTACACATCCACCCTTCTGCCCCTGGTCTCCTGCACATCTGGTTTTCATCTAAGACATCTACACTTGGGGTCTTCGCTGTACTGTGTAAGGCCTGAAAATATACCACAGTATCACAGCAGCTGTCCAGAGTGCTGATCCTGGAGCTGTCACAAGACTTAGAAGACTTCAGTGTGTTTACAGCTGTGATTATAATTGTATTCTTGTACCAGTGTGTGTGGAGTAAACTTACACACTGAAGGAGAACAGTGATCCTCATATCCTCTTACAGCACAGGAGTAGCTGTCTGAAGAACCAAAGTTGACGGAATAAGAAGATCCTGTCCAGATGTTCTGTCCATTCTTGTACCAGAAGTAGGAAGGATAACGAGGCAGAACACAACTGCTGAGACACTTCAGCTCCAACCAGGTAGAATCATATCTGCTCACCTCCACCTGGAGACCTGGATCTGTGAAGAAGGATCAGAAATGTTATTTTGTTAAACTGTCAACATTCACACAAGACATTTATATTCTAGTTCTCTAGATGTTGAACATTTGTAGATGATTAACATGTGAATTAAAATGTTACCTGTGACGGACAGAGTGACTCCAGGTGAACCAGTATATTTCTCATCTGGTTGGTTTGTTATGAACTTGAACTTGTACTCAGCTGAGTCGCTCTCTCTCAGGTCTGAGATTCTCAGAGTGCACTTCTTCTCATAACAATAGTACTGCACACGACCTGAATACTCAGAGTCTGTTCTCAGACTCACAGGTTCACCATCTTTCTCTTTAGTAAACCAGAATGTGTTGCTGATATCACGGTGCTGTATTCTAGATGGGTATGTGTAGCTGCATTGTATTTTTACTGTTGATCCTTTTACAGCACAGACCTCAGTAGAAGTGTAAGTCACTCCCCAGCCATCCTGACTCTGTATCACTGAAACACAGAGCACATCAGGAACCACAGTCAGACTCAGAGCAACATCAGAGGACACACTCTCATTAGTAGTGAAGTAAAGAAAGAGTCAACGATGTACACATGATCTCTGCAGTTGGAAGGAACAGCAATGTATTGAACCTGTCAACTTAAACACAGTGAACAAGATCAAACAGCAGAAGTTTAAATATTAGAAGGGTGCAGTTCATGAGATAAAGAGTCTTCTTTGCTCTGTGGTTCTCTGTCTGTGGTCAGCTGCTGCAGAGTGAATGGAAACTGTAGAGAGATGCAGAACACTGAGGAGTGAGAGAATAGTGTGATGTAGATAACAGATCACTGACAGTCAGAAGTCGACACAAACACAAACTTCAGATGTGAATTAAATTTTCAAAAATGTAATTTGTTTTTCTAAAACCACAAAATCTGACTTTACAGCATCTGTCAGTGAATCAATTATCTGTAACACAGATCAAAGCTACGATCATGGGAGCATCACTGAACGGACTCAAAGTGTCAGGGGCCCCTCTGGCCCTAACTTACAACATGTCACTCAAAGAGACACCAACCAGGAAGAGAATCACAATGAATAACAGCCTCTAAATGTGGTCGAATGAAACGAAACGCTGAACGATTAGAGGAAGTTCCACAGAGAGATCATGTTAATGTTCATACAGTCATTACTTTCATCCACATAAACACAACTTTACTGTCTTTAATGGAGCACGATTCTTCAGTTTATACAGTTTATGATGTTAAGGTACAAGTGTACAGAGATGCTGCTGCTGTTAAAAACAGCTCTGTGTTGGTCGTCCTGTAAACACTTCAATCTAAAGAAAGAAAAGTCAATGTTGCACCACATTTTATAACATCAGATGTGTTTATGAACTGAAAACACAGCTTCCTCTGTTGTCCTGAGGAGCACTAACGGCCTCACAATATAAATGTAGATGTACAGTACCTTGTACAGAGAGAAGGAAGACAACAAATCCAGCGGCTGCTGCTGTTGAACTCATAGCTGCTCCTCTCTGTTAAATCAGCAGGTAGATCAGGAACACTTTATGTCAGTAAGTCACCACAAACATTCTACTTTAAAAAGGAGGGTGTTGTCTTTGAAGTCAGCTTGTGTCTTCTGGTGTTGGTTCAACGCTGCTGTTTAAAACCGGCCTGGCTTCCTTCCGCTTCATACTATTAGTATGCATGAACAGACCAATGACTGAAAACCCTCAAGTTGAAATGAAGAAATCATTCTTGCTGTTTTGCAAACGATGCATGAACTTCTTGAAATTGTTGTATAAAAATTACAGTTAGAGATATAAACATATACATATATACATATGTATACTGTATATACGTGTTTTTAATCCTCCTGTGTCTGCTGTGACCAGAGTTTGGCAAATTATTTTTGAACAAGCAACAGATCCAGTAGCTGAACAAAACCTGTACGCATCATAAACGTTTGTTTGCCACAGAGTTCATTTTCTGTAATATTTCCAAAATCAAATGAGAGAATCCCATTGGCTGTTTGTTGAGGTTAACTTCCTGTTGGCCTAAAAACATATGTCATCATAACAAAAAGAGTGTGATTCTGTGTGTGTGAAGTCAGGATTTTCGAGACTAACTGAAATGTGGGTTTTATTTATTTATTCTTTTGTCCAAATATTTATACATTTCAAATACTATATGAAAATGACTCTTGACTTCAGGACCAGTGTGTAGGGTTTAGTGACATCTAGTGGTGAGGTTGCAGATTGCATCAAACTGAATACCCGTCCGTTGAAGAACTACGGTTACCTTCAGGTTACATAAAAATGAACAAAGACTCTCTGGAGTCAGTGTTTGGGCCGTAGAAACATGGCGGAGTCCGTGAAGAAGACCTGCTCCCTGTGTAGATATGAAGCGCTCCTTTTAAGCTTAATGAAAACACAGTAATTGCTAGTTTCAGGGGATTTTACACTAATGAAAAGATGGTTATGAATATTACATTTCAGTTAAAAGATCCCCCAAAATCCTACACACTGGACCTTTAAAGCAGTTCAACAGTGGTGTTCAAGAGATACAGTTTGTCACTGAGCTGGTTTTCCAATATGGTTCAACCAAACACATTCGTCCAAATAAACCTCTTTTGATGACAGATGACGTACTTCCCACAGATCAGGGATCTCCATGCAGACACCAGGAGTTCATCAGGGTTTTTAGGATCCAAATGGAGCTGAGAGATGCCTCACTTCCAATGAATTCAATTCCTTTGAGGACCTTCTTACATCAGAAGTTTCACAGTATCATGTGACTTAGTCTTTACTGAGCTTGAGCTCCGGGCGCCGTAATGTTCCTCATGGTGTCCGAGTCACAACCCCCGACGTCAGCGCTCACACACAAACCGTATCCGACTCTCTCCGTCTCACACGTTCAGCTGTCGGTGTTCTCGGGCCTCCCGTCCTCCCGTCCTCCCGTCCTCGTTCCTGCTTCCTTCTCCCATGAGCCCTGGTGCTGCTGGGGTTGGGAGGGGACACGGTTAAGGTTGCCACGGTTTCTTGTCTCGACCTTGTTGGTCTGCTACGTGTTTAAAGCGGCACTTGTCGCCGTAGAAACAGCCTGTGGTCTGCCAGTAGAAGCACTCGTCTCCGCTTATTGGTGCGCACCGTCTGGACCTGCGTGGACAGAACCAGAGGAGAGGACCCCGCGTCACATTCAGAAACAATGAACATCAATACATGATGCCAACAGTGCACTTCTGTGTTACACTGTGATTATAGTCTTTAAGTCACTGATTGGTGTCGATGGACGTTGCTCCAAGGAAGTGGGATTTTCTGAAATGTAGTTTGAGTCACTAAATGAGGTTTCAGTTTAATTTGACCTTAAATGTAAAGAACAGTTCACTGTGCAAATGCAAAAAAGAGAGAAACAATGCTTTTATTTATTCAAAATCAGCATCAACTATTTTATTTATTATTCATTTTTCATGTTTCATGTTTAACTCCTAAAGCGTTGTTTTTTTTGGATGTCTATCTTGCGAGGATCATCAATGATCATAATCTTCCCAATACGTCACCTAAAATGTCTCACGACATGTCTAATCCTCACCTTAACGTTAACCAAAACTTAAAGGCGGGTTCACCCCAAAATCAAAATCACATAATGTTCCTCTAACCCGCAGTGCTGTTAGTCAATCCAGATTGTTTAGGTGTGAGATGCCGAGTGTTAGAGATTTCTGAAAAGAGACATTGCTGTTGAGTTTTTCCAAATGTCTCTCAACTGTTTTCACCGCTTTAAGCACCACAAGCTGAGTTCCATCAACAAGAGGCAACTCACACCAAAACCATCTAGAAAGATAAATAACGCAACAGGATATGATTTTGGGGGTGACCGGTCCCTTTAATACTAATCTCTGACGCCTAAAGCAACTCAAAGACGTGAAAGCTGGTGATAGAATCCTCGACTTTGTAAGGAACCAAAGTGTTCATCTGCAGAGGGAGGACATTTCTGAAACAAAGCACCACAAAGATCCAGGTTCAGAGTGAGATGCTCGGTACCCTGCGGCTGCTGAGCTCTGCTGTGGTCCTGCAGCGTTGATCCTTTGCATGGGGGACACGGTGCGCTGGGTCCAGCGCTCTGGGTACCTCATCACCAGCTTGCAGCTCCCCAGCTCCACGCCCTGGACAGGAGGACACGGCACCGTAAAGTACACCGAGACATCGACGAGGACAAACGTCACGTCGGGTTCGTTCACCTGCACCTCACTCACCTGCAGCTTCTCCAGGGCTTTGGCAGCAATGTTGGCATTCTTGAAGTTGACGAAGGCACAGAAACGCTCATGAAGAACCCGGACGCTCTCTATCTCACCGACCCTGTAATCATGGAAACACAGAGCCTCTAAAACTACAGCAAAGCAGTGAGGCACAGATCTGCAGGAAACGTCCTTCATGTCCAGTGTTCACAGCTAATAGAGTCATTATTATGAGTCCAGTAGTACACCAACCATTCTACTACTTATGGTAGAAATACCACTACAACTAGTAGTACTACTGCTACTCCTGCTGCTGCTACTAAAGCAAGTACTACTTTAACTACCTGTGTGACTATAACAGAGCCACTACTACTACAAGTACTACTTTAACTACCTCAGTGACTAAACTAAAGCCACTACTATTTACCAACATACCTCTGTAACTACTACAGATACTACTACTACTTGGAAATGTTAAATATTGATATTTTTGCTGATAAATATAACTACTAAAGATTTCATGGTGGTTTTAGGTGATACCAGTTTTTCTCATTTCAGTGTAACACAATCGTGTTTCTTCATTATTGAAGTTGATCAACCTGTGATGCTTCATGCAGATGTCTTAAAGCAATTATCTCAAATATAAGTCACCATCGATCGCTGAATGAGGTAACACACTGATGAAAGTATTGCAATATTTAAATATCTGCAGTATTACGAACTGGGTGTCTGTTGGGACATTAAGTTACTGCTAATGCAAACTGAACATTTCCTGCTGCAGCTTCACATTAAAAGCATTTAACTGGCAAAACAGTTGACATTTATTGTGAAGGAGTCACAGGAAATGCAATGTGTTTATCGATGAGCTCGACACTGACCGATATCTATTTTGGTCATAAAAGCAGATCACAGCTGCTCACAGAATGATGGAAAAAGGTCAATTATGTCCTCACTTCCTTATTAAAACAACCAGAGTTTGTTCAAAATAAACAGAGCGTACAGTTGGAGCTTTTTATCACCCTTCATAGAACAACTTCATGTGAAGTCCATCTCCTTATTGCAGTGGTCCTGGAACAACTAGATGGGCCTCAGCTGACGGCTTTATTCTGTAGTTCTTTACCCCTAAAGACTGAATTCATGACTCCAGGCTAAACATGCAACGTGTCCTCACACATGTTCAGTGTTTTTACATTTTAAAGACGTCCAAGACGTCTTTCTCTGTCACTTCCAATGTGATGTTCCCGACCCACAGAGAGCGACAGCTCCTGGAAGACAGAGAGAGGGAAGTCAGCAGGAGAGAACAAAGAAGTTCATATTTGCATTATATTATCATTTTTTTACTACACGCAGCGTACGTATGATAACATTTAAAAAGAATAACTATGAAAAGAAGAGAGGATTGATTTGCGTCATGTTTAGAATGATACTGTTAAACTACTGTCTATTACAGACACGTACCCACTCTGGTCCTTCAGTGCTGGAAGTAAAGAGGAGACAGGAAGTAGACATCATGGAAAGACAAAACAACAAAAACAGAGCATCAATGAGATGTATTTACAACGATGAACCACTGTGGTCTGCTGTAAAGTACACTAATGTGCTGACACAGCACTTACTTACTGTAACATCATATCAATAAACAATAAACTCCCACTGGACTCTACAGTTCATGCAGCATGTCTGCTTTAGTCCAGACTGCTGATACATCTTCATATCCAATATACTGAATATATTCTACTCTGTAAACTACATATTTCTCTGCCCCTTTCTTTGCAGCAGTGTGCTGTTCATAATAGATCGTTTATATCTTACTGTCCATGTATTTAATAATCTTTACACATAAGTGTTGCCGGTCTCTGCTGTTGATGTGTGACGTGACTGGAACAGAGAGCGGTGCTGCCCCCGTGTGGACACAAGCGGGGCTGCGGCTGAGCTCTTACTTTGGGCCTCTGGTGAGGTGACGACCGCCTGAACGGTGGTGAACTTCTCCAGCAGCGCTTCACTCTGCTCCTCCTCGAAGCCCAGCTCCTACAGGGAAAGTCAAGAGGTAAGAACATCAAAGTCACCTCATGGAAACGTCTCTTTTCTTTTTCAAATGCACTCAAGAACGACACGTCATCGACATTTAGACGAGGACAACGCTCGGCTCTAACCGACCGCCTCAACCTGGTCATCACAGCTAGAAAACAATCTCAGCTCTTGTACGTCCAGACTGTTGGTCCCTCTTGACCTGTTAACAGCCAGCTAACCACACGTCTGTATTCACCACAGTTCATTTGGTTTGGATTTAACATGTTGATATCATGTTCTTAAATCAATTATATACACAAATACAAAAGAAAGAAGCCGGAAGCTGGAACTGGACTGATTTCAGCTCCTGGTTTTATGTGCACGCTTCAGTTCACTTCAATTCATGAAGTTCTTGATGGACGCCTCGGTTCTCCTCACCGTGAGCTGCAGGACGCGGCAGGAGAGGAGTTTACTGGAGGCTTCCTTACAGAGCTGATCCAACTTCAACACCCGCTCCATGGCCGCCTCTGCTTCACTGAACCGCTGGAATGCGCACACGCACACACACACACACACACACACACACACACACACACACACACACACGCACACACACACACAGACAGACACACACACATCATTTTTTACACTAGTACGCAGGTGTTTTAAAAAAATAAATATTGTAATAAGATACATTTTAAGTCCAAATGCTGAATCACAAACTGCAAAATCTAATGTTCTGTAGGAACGTATATGTCTGCTGTGAGCTGACCTTTAACCCCATCAGAGCACACCCCTTACGGAAGTACCCCTTCGGCCAATCGGGAGCCAGCTGAATGGACCTCTGAGCGTCTGCGAGGGCGGACGAGTACTGCTCCAGACACCAATAACAGTAGGAGCGGTTTCCATAGAACCTGTGGGAGTCGCGTAGAGACACTGATGTCAAACCAAAGTGAACGTGAGGAGGAGGAGGAGGATGAAGGTGGGGTGCCATCAGGAGAGGACAGGGTCACTGTCGCTGAGCTGCACAGGTCAGATGTCATATGTCACCTGTGGTCCTTGGGGTTGCAGTAGATGGCTTCTGTGAACATGTCCACCGCTTGGATGTACTGGCCTTGCTCGAACATCTGAATGCCCTGCACTGGAGAAAGCACACACACACACACACACACACACACACACACACACACACACACACTTTTAAACTATGAGGACTTTTTACCGACAGTGTGTTCTGTGAATTATTCTTAGTAACCAGAGCTTTGTTCATGAAAAGGAACATCTTTCACAGCTTTGAGCGCAGAGGTATTATGGAATGTGAGAAAATATGTTTTTGTAATTTGGGTGAACCAGCATTTAAAACTTTGCATTAGCAGCAATGTCAGTAGACAATACCTGAAGTTATTCTGTGGTTTTATGTCTCAGTAAAGTTTTAACGACTAACTAACAACAGCTAACATCTATCCCTGATCTATTATTGAAACTTTGCCTCAACACAACATATTAAAGCTACTACGTGGAACTTTCATTTAGTGCTGATTCTGGCGACCCCTGTGGACAAAAGCGGTAGTGTTTCAGAGCACCAGGGTCCCTTTAGAAGTCCCTTTAGGTCTGACAGTCTCAGGTTAATTAACACTACTCATTCATATTGGAGGATGAGATGAGAACTTAAAAAAGTCAATGAAATATGAAATTCACACAATATTTGGAATCTGATGGACTGAATTAACCTAAACAACGTAAATACGTGTTTATCTTCTTCATTAGTTATTAAAAGGGCACAACGTGTATCTAAAGGTCAGACATCGATTCACCTGTCAGAGACTCGCCCCTCCTCTTCATTTCTTCTGTGCTCTCCGTCTGCAATCACATCAGTTCTCTTAGTATATTGTGTCCAAACCTAATGTGTTCGAAACCAATAATGTAGGTCTATTAAAAAATGTATAAAATCAATGGTAAATTGGACAATAAAATAATGAATTAAGGTACAAAACATTCAATTAAATCTCCTCAAAGCGACCGGACTCCATTGACAGAAACAGTAAGTTTACCTCCATTATCATTGTGAAACGCACTTCATTCAAACTCATCATAACGGTGTGTGTGTGTGTGTGTGTGTCTGTGTGTGTGTGTGTGTGTGTGTGTGTGAGTGTGTGTGTGTGTCTGTGTGTGTGTGTCTGTGTGTGTGTGTGTGTGTGTGTGTGTGTGAGTGTGTGTGTGTGCGGTGTGTCTGTGTGTGTGTGTGTGTGTGTGCGTCTGTGTGTGTGTGTGTGTGTGTGTGTCTGTGTCTGTGTCTGTGTGTGTGTGTGTGTGTGAGTGTGTGTGAGTGTGTGTGTGTGTGGTGTGTCTGTGTGTGTGTGTCTGTGTGTGTGTGTGTGTGTGTGTGTCTGTGTGTGAGTGTGTGTGTCTGTGTGTGTGTGTGTGTGTGTCTGTGTGTGTCTGTGTGTGTGTGTGTGTGTGTGTCTGTGTGTGTGTGTGTGTGTGTGTGTGTGTGTGTGTGTCTGTGTGTGAGTGTGTGTGTGTGTGTGTGTGTGTGTGTGTGTGTGTGTCTGTGTGTCTGTGTGTGAGTGTGTGAGTGTGTGTGTGTGTGTGTGTGTGTGTGTGTGTGTGTGTGTGTGTGTGTGAGTGTGTGTGTGTGCACCTGGCTGCTCCGGGCCTCGTTCTCCTCGTTCTCTCTGGAGATCTGTGTTGCTCTGTTCTTCAGGCCTTTGAGTTTGATGTGGCTGGCGGCGTTGGCCACAAATGCGCTGCTGACATCCCACTCTGGCTCCTGAAACACAGCAGAGTGACACACAAAACAGGCTGACAACATGTGATCACTACAGTGTGAAAGGACAAAGACAGCGAGTGCCAGTTCGCCCTCTTGAGATTTATTAGTTTAATGACACCACACCCAATAAAGTTTGTCATTTTGCCAAAGCAATTATATTTTACGAGGAGCATTCGACCAAGTTTGGTTTGGTGTCTCACTCATAAAACGCTTCAACAGGATGTTCAGAAAACACAGTGCAGGAGGGTTAGCGCTGCTTTCCTCGCTCCCTCTGTTTCATTGCTTATTTTATTTTGAAGGACTGAATGATGGCTTCCACCCACCTCCTCCGAGGTCCTGTGTGGCAGCAGGCCGTTGCTCTTGTTCCCCGTCGTCACACCGGCGGGGACCGACTCAGTGATGCATTTGTTTCTGTGACGAACGGCGGTCCATTCCTCCTCCTCTTTCAAATCCTCCTCACTGTCACTCTCTGACACCGCT